>NC_136430.1:285822443-286072443 GCF_052849685.1 Lactuca virosa
ACGAATTTTTTTAAAGTTAGAACCTTTGAGATATATTGCCTTCTCCATGGTACCCTCCCTTCTCTACCTGAAAAATTAACCCTAAAATATCCCTATCTTATTTTATTACAATATTTTTTTATCTCAACAGCTAATGTAGGATTTTGGCTGTGGTTGTAATGTTGCATGTTAAAGTGACGGAAAGCCTTGGAACAACCACTAATGTGGTGTTGATTAATTACATGGCTCAGGAAGGAAATTAGGTTATAATTTGTGGCTTGCAAGAAAGTGCAAACAGTTTGTTGCTACATTCATGTTACTATTTGTTTATATTTTATATGATTTAAATGTTGCTTGTATCATGATTTTATTGTTAATAGATACAAAGTCATCTATTTTGTGTAGGTATAGGTGAACCGACATCACTTTTGGACCTGCAATTCCAGATAGGGACTAAACGCTTTTATTTTTATAATTTTTCTATCTATATTTGAATCATTTATGACTGTTAAAAATATGTTTCTAATTGATTATGAGTGAAAATCAATTAGGCCTACGCGTGGTAGAAGTGGGGTTGTTGGTGATTTTCTCTATGTAATCAGGTGATTGGAGGGCTCACCTATCAACAGATTCACGGAGATAGGCCATGAATACAAATACAATGTATGTATTTCCATCGTTGTCATAATTTTTTATTTTTATATTCTTTAAGAATTTGAAATTTATACCTTTATGTAATGTATGTGTATATGTATGTGCTACATGTGTATGTGTATGTGCTATATGTGAATGTGGAAGTGTGAAAGCAAGTGATTCATCACTTGATATTAGATATTATATATTCTCCATGTTTCTAAATTTCAGGTTTTCAATTTGTATGTTTCTTGATGGATAATTGTAACCGTGTCAAGATTAATACAAGTTATGATGTGCGTTTCCTGGTTTCCAAAGGAATTCTATTTTTTCATGTTTTTGTGCATTTAATGTATAATTGCAATAGTTATAAATTGATGGGATTTGGGATTTTTGGATTTCAGTTCAATTTGTTTTGCATTTGTAGTGATGACATTGTTTTCCCCTTTTAATCTTTGTAGATAATGGTCTCGCAATTATAATGTGATTGTAAGTCATTCCAACTCTCAGCAAATGATATTGTTTCTAAATTAGTCGATAATGATAATAGTAAATTTGATATCTTAATGCTATGCATCAAGGATATTGTTTTATTTACTCAATAATGATATTATTTCTGGTTTTGCAGATATTTTGGTTGATCCATATTGAAAATTCATGGTTACTGTTGCAATACGAACATTTGACAACATACTTGAGGTGATTTTGTTGTTTAGGATGATCTTAATGGTATTTGGATCAGGAAAATGAAAACTGCTAATTGAAGATCGAGACAAATGATTTTTTATAGACTGAAAATGTGAATTCAGCACCAATGAAGACTAAATAGGCGAATCCTTAATCAGTGCAAAAACAATAAAAAAAATTAGATAGATGATGATGATTGTCATGCATAATAGTTTCAACATTTTGGAGGAAGTGAAACTTTAGTGCATAATATTTTATGTTTCAAGGTTCAATGGACCATATATTTCCTTCATTGTGCTTATAGTTATTGATTTGTACTCCAGTTCATCATTATGCTAAATGAAACTTGGTACTATTGATCCTCAAAAAGATTTTAATATTAAATAGTTCCTAGGAAAAGTTGAACTTGACTTTTCTTATGTTTATTGCTGTGTGCATAAATGCCCTTGCTTTGATAAAATGATTTCATGTAGAGTCATTCTTGTGAGGAATATGTCATTGACAAATTAAACAATCAAGGTTAGTTATTTTTATCATTTATATATAATATGGCCCAATATGCTACAATTAAATGTATTCGTCTGCAGCATAATGAAATTATGCTCATTGACACTCATGTTAATTTGTTGGCTTTAAATTTTATTTATAGCATTTTGAAATTGTCATCTTAAATAATAACTTTATGAATTATACGAACATTATAACATTTGAAAATTATACGCTTTCTTATTATGTCTTAGTTATATAAAAACATTTGGAGACACGTGTTTATAAATATGCACCCTTGTACTCAATGACTGTTTTTTTACACCAATGTAGAAAATGTTTTTTTAATATGTTATATTGAATTTGAAATGGTTTATTTTCGAAAAAACGGAAAAAACCTATCTAATGTTCACAAAAATGATGAATACATTGTCTTTGGAAAAGTAGTGCTTAGCAATATTTGCCAATATATTGTTTTTTATTTTTAATATGACATTTTTCATAAAGCACACTAATCAACAAAATTGAAACGAATCATTGTATGCTGAAAAGGAACTAACTGAAAAAACTATTCGCCGCCCGCTGCTTTGCGCGGGTACACGGCTAGTTTGTGTGTGTGTGTGTGTATATATATATATATATATATATATATATATATATATATATATATTGATCGTTGGATTTCATTTAAATGGTTTAGATTAAAAGATGATATTGGTGATCCATGTGATTAAAAACCTACCAATAACAAATAAGATTATTTAATATATAAACTAGGAATTGGTGAAATTCCATTTTGCATTTGCAACTAATTACCGTAAATCTTTCAAAGTCTCTTGTTCTCCTCTTTCTACTAATTTAATCCTCCATCACCGACATAAACCTTTGCCGCAACCCTTGTTCGTCACCGCCTCCACAGCAAACTCAACCTAGCCATCACAATAAATGAAACAATAAATGAATATCAATTTCATTAATGGACTTACCTTCTTATTTCAAAATTCTCAAATTATAGCTAATTAGTTTGTTTTGTTTATTTATTTAAATTTAAAAGATAAAAAAAATTAATCTTAATAATTCATTATTTTTCTTATTTTCTTATAAATCCAAAGTTCTTAAATGTTTAGACATTTATATTTATTTATTTTTAATTAACCCATATAATACATGGGTCTTACACCTAATGACATAATAGTTTTGTAATATTTTTCTTATCAATAATTTATAATCTTATTTACTATGTATAATGTAATATAAAAAACTTATTATAAGTCGACAGGCACATAGTTAATAACTGGAATGACGAAATTATTTGAAATAACGTTTTACAAATATCTTTTTTATCTGAAATGAAATACTATATTTATAAACTATATTCATATAATTTTATTTAAATCAATAGCTTTTTTTATTATAAAATTTTGTATTTTAATATAGATATCTAAATATTTTTGTCATTCTAGATTTATTAGTTATTAGGTGTAAGACTCATATATTACATGGGTTAATTAAAAATAAATAAATATAAATGTCTAAATATTTAAGAACTTTGGATTTATAAGAAAATAAGAAAAATAATGAATTATTAAGATTGATTTTTTTATCTTTTAAATTTAAATAAATAAACAAAACAAACTAATTAGCTATAATTTGAGAATTTTGAAATAAGAAGGTAAGTCCATTAATGAAATTGATATTCATTTATTGTTTCATTACATTAAAGTATTATGTGCAATTTATTAAAATAGAAAAACTCATAAAATGACATCTGGAAAAAAAATTAATTTAAAATAACTACAAAATGACATTTGGCAAATTGAATGAGAGTGTGTCATGTGTCAAAAAAAAAACTTCATTTATTATAGTAGATTACAAAAACCTAAAGATATATTTATTTCTATTTGGTATCATAGAAGAGAAATCATTGATCTTGATTAAATATTGATTATAAAAAAAAATTATAGGGATACAAACAAATGGAAATAATCCATTTTTAACACATTGATCTAAATAATGATATATTTCGGAGCTTAATGATATATAAGGTTTTTTTTAATCATTTAGGCTTTAGGGAGTTGACACGACAATACGACAATAGCTCCAAACATTCGATTTAATATTTCAATTTAATGATATTTATTTGAAAAAATCTGTTTTTCTTTCGTTAATTCCAATTTAATATTTCAGAGATTAATGATATATAAAGTTTTTTTTATCAGCCACTTAGACACGCAGGCAAGGAGTCGACACAACAATGGCTCGACACATCCAAGTTGCGCGACAAACACCGTTCCACCAATTCACCATACCGAATTCAGTGGCCTACCTCGACAAAGTTGTGCTGATGACAGAGAAAAATATTTTTTCAAAACTTACATTTATACCCGTTTTTTTAAAAAAAGTTTAAAACCATTAAGATGCGCCAACCTTTTACAGGAAGGTTACAATGTCTTTATATAAAAATGAAGCTTGGAGACTACAAAAAAAAATACTAAGTTTACTCCAAGTGTAAGAACAACCAAGATGTGTCAACTTTTTACAGGAAGGTTACAATGCTTTTTTCTCGCATACGAACACCAAGTTTACTTGAAGTATACGAACACCAACAAAATTATCATGAAATTTAACGTGATTTTTGGAGCGTGAAGCGACAGTGATAAAGCGGTGCGAACGATGAAACTATATTTTGTAGTTTTCATATCTATGTTTTTTTTGTGTTTTTAATATCTTTGTTTGTATTTTTATGTGTCTTGTAATTTTCCTTTTAATCAATGAAATTTTAGTTTTTATAAAAATTAAATGTTTAAATTGATTAGTTATATATAAATTAATTTTAGTTAAAAAAAAACATGGCAAAAGTAGCAAAACCATGCACCCTAAATGTGTAATATCGTTCTTCTAACAAAACCTTTCATGTTATTGGATTTATTTATCTGATTCGATTATTTTTAAATTTTAGAATATTTTTTTAATTCAAATTCTAAAATCCCATAATTGAATAGAAACGTACTCTTTTTTTTTCTCTCTAACAAAATGGTTATTTAATTTTATATAAACTAATTTTGAAATTCTCAAGTTCGAACATATCAACTTAATAATTTAAAGTCTAGCCCAGTGGTATCCGATGTTGCCCTCCCTCATTGAAGTTGAGAGGGTTCAAGTGCCGTTGTGGACATAGATGAATTTAAGGAGTAGTTTAGGATTGGTTAGATTCCCATTTCAAAAAAAATGTTTTTTTTATTTCAAGAACCATATGTGGCGACAACGATAATTCATTGTATAACATATTTGTCGTCGACGCATCGCGCGGGTATCCTACTAGTATGTGTGTGTATATATATATATATATATATATATATATATATATATATATAATTTTGGATAAAAAGTACTCAAACGTTGTCAAAATAATAAATAAGACTTAGAAAAAAAAATGATATTTTCTTATTAATTAATAGAAAATATTGCAAAAATTGTCCATGTGGTTATCAAAATTATTTGGTTTTGGTTCAAAACAAACTTTGGTGGTGCGTCAATGGTCAAATTTTCGATTTTTTAGTAATTTTGGTTCCTACACACTTAAAAAGAAAAATATGTCCTTATAATTTCTATTTTTTTTTATTTTTTTTAATTACTGAAATACATAAATTAATTTGAATATTTTTACCTTAAAATAAAATAAATAAAAAAATAACCCAAATCCATCTCATCTTTATAGGAGGAGAGAAACCCCTTCATCACGAGTTCCACCCTCCAACACCGGTGACTGGAACCACCATCGCCGATTGCCATTCTTGCCGGAGAAAATAACCCAAATCCATCCCATTTTTTCCCGTATACGCTATTTCCCCATCTCTTTACATTTCTTTTTCCCCACGATAGCTTTTCATCTTCTCTAGTCTCTCTACATTGTATCAAAACTCATCAAAATCTCTCAAATCAACCACCTTTCTTTACTGGAAGATTGTTCATTCATCGGAGTACAACCCTCCTTCACTTACTTGAAGTCCGTTGAACCCTTCACGTGAATTTGATTCGTTCGACTAACGCGTCAAACTACTTCGTCATCGCAACTCTAACCTTTGTGCGCCGCCATCGTCTGAACCCTAGACAGTATCCCAACGTGATGTCATTTCTACCTCCAACGTGTAACGTCCCAAGAATACCGAGTAAAATATTCCATTTTAATTAAGTCAAACCATTCATTCATTATCCCAAAAGACGATCAGAGTAAAAGTATTCTCAAGACATCAGAGTATAATCCTAAACAATCATTGTGGAATAAATCTTCAGGGGATGCAGTGCGATCAAGTCGGACCCTTCCTTTTGAAACCAAAAGTATCTGAAAACATTTAAACACAAAACCGTAAGCACAAAGTTTAGTGAGTTCCCCAAAATACCACATACCATATATATATATATATATATATATATATATATATATATATATATATATATATATATATATATATATATATATATAACAACACGTAGCTGTGTCGGGTCCGTAACAACCCCCGGGCCCGTATCAACCCCGAGTCCATAATGAATCCAAATAACAACATGTAACTGTGTTGGGTCTATAACAACCCTCGGGTCCGTATCAACCCCTAGTCCATAATGACTCCGAGCCCAGATCAACTCCATGCATACAACATACAATCATATCAGCAATAATCACAAAGACAACAAGCACATACAAACATATCAACAATTGTCACAAAGACACTATCATCCTACAAACATAATCCAGTAGGCTGACATTGGTGCCTTCGACCCACGAATATAGTGAAAAGACTCACCTGATGTGACATCCCTAATTTCACGGCCAGAAAAGACCGATTTGTTCATGCTTAATTTAAAATCAGAGTATCATTTTAAATAATAATATTGCCAAATTTATTCCCATAATATGATAAAGATATTATCAAAGAATTTCCGAAGAAATGTATTTCAATTATATTAAAAACGTTTGGATGTCATCGTCAATGCAGTACATAAGCATAAACGGAAATAACATAGGCCTTACAAACATCTATTATTCTACGGGTCTATAATCCATAAATCTCTCATCTGATCATCACACCTGTTCTCTTGTGCCACTACCCATAATACAAGAAACTGAGTGGGTCAGGCTTGGGAGTCTGGTGAGCACATAGGGTTTTCAACCCACAATAATTAAATTATTTATTTTTATCAAATCATTCAACCCGATTACTCGTTCCCGTTATCCTCACTTTCTGTCCCTATAGCATCTAATTTAAGGGACCTATCCTAAGGATTATCTTCAGGATCGAAAATAATGCTTAGGGGATTCCTCGGCAATATATGTTAGTAAGGCAACCATGAGGGGGATGGAGTACACCTAGTGAACACTTAGTTCAAAAACACCTACAGGTTGCGAGCTTGCTAGCGTTCCACTGGACTGTCTAGAATAGTTCGTGGTCGTCATTTATACTCTGTTAGACAACTGGATCGTCTTTAAAGTCAAGGCCTCTCATCATTTTTCTCATATTTCATCTTTCATCATCTATATCATCTTCCATGTACCCATCTTTACCCAA
Source organism: Lactuca virosa (assembly GCF_052849685.1). Taxonomy (NCBI): domain Eukaryota; kingdom Viridiplantae; phylum Streptophyta; class Magnoliopsida; order Asterales; family Asteraceae; genus Lactuca; species Lactuca virosa. The sequence goes on from NC_136430.1 coordinate 285,829,793, forward strand.
CATATTTATAGGTATAAAATACATATTTTGTTTGAATCAAGTAAAATATGTCTAAATCGTTCGTCCAACATAGATATCAGCAACACAAATAATAGGCACATATAGCATGTAATTTATATTAAATACTTCATATCTATGTGTAAGATGAAAGTAATTATGTATTCACTTGTTAAAATGATGATTCGAAATTTGGATAGCGCTTTGCTTCTAGCAATTGTCTTTTCCTTTGAGGTAACCTAGTATCATTATCACTAAGTCTTACTTTAATATTTATTGCGAATAATTATTAGACTAGATTCATCATTAATTCAAAGTCTACTTCAAGATCTATCAAGTAAGGATCAGCCATGTAGGACAGTTGGGAGGCAAGATCATTTCAGCGTATAGACTTTCTAAAATCCAACAACCAAGCCAACATGACAATTCTAGACACCTCTCCTGTAAGTAGATCAATCAGTATAACGAATTGGAATCACTGATAAATCTTGTTTATAGGTTCATAATAATGATAATGAACTTAAACATAAGTTATACTTAAAGTATGGTAAGCATAACTTAATTTACAGGTGGTTTAGCGAGAAACCGGACTCTGTGCCGTGAGCATGCATAGGCAACAAGGCTTCGCCTGGTGCTTACACGTGGCACCGGACGTAGGTAAAACTGCAGATCTTCAAAAATTCATAACTTTCTCATACGAGCTCCGTTTTTTACGTTCTTTACATCCACGCGTAGGTATTTTCGAGTACTACAACTTTTCTTTTGACTCTATTGGCTAGTTTGTCACAACTAGGAATTCTAATGCTTTGTAAACATTAAACATGGATAACATTGTAACTAAAACTTGAAAGCAATGTATGATGCTTAATCAATGACAACAAAATTCCATCAAACACTCTATATAATACTTCAAATAGTCAACAAAAGATTGGAAACCCTAAAAATCCCGGTTTAAGTCCATTATGAACTAGGATTTCTTTATTGGGCCTAATGGGCCAATAAACTTCTAATGTGACTATTTTGGGCTTAGAACTCTTAAATGGGCTCTCATTGGACCCACTCTCATGAGACTTAACCTTTTTGGGCCTTATAAGCCTAAAATGGAGTAGTTTACCTTTAATGGGCCTTATTGGGCCATAACAAATTTAATTAGCTTTAATGGACTCAAATCCATTTTCTTATACAAAAATTGGGTCGTGAGCTACCCTAAGCGCCCAATGGGCCGTAAGTTTTCCTTATGGGCCTCATGAGCTCGAGCCAAGGCAGGAATGGGCCAAAGTGATTCCTTTCTCCTTCCTTAGCCCATTTCGGCCCAAGCATATAACAAAAAAAAACAATAAAAGAAGAGATTAAGGGGAGAGTTGACTTGGAGTGCCACCTCCACATTATCCCCCATGTAACCATGCAAATATCACATACATCCATGCACCTATCACCTCACACTCTCTCTCTTCTCCCTCCTCTCTTCTTGTTTCGGCCGAAGACACACAACACACACACACACTACACAAAAATTCTCTCCATTTCTCTCTAAGGCCATCTCCTTCCTTCCTTCAAGGAATTCTCGAAAATTTGGCTTGGATTCAAGAGTCTTCATCAAGTGTTGTCAATCTTTGGTAAGTCTTTACACATCCAAGCTTCATAACTTCACTCTCTTGTTAGATCATTCCTTTAAACAAAGTTCTTGGTGTTTATACTCTTAGAAATCTTCTTGAGTCGAGATCTACTCAAGGAAGTTGCTAGGGCTAAAAATCACTTCATCTTTCCATCTCTCTCTTCAAAACCGAACCCACAAACTCAAGGTGAGTTCATACCCCTCTATTTTCGGCTTTCATATGATTTATGGGGGAGAATACAAGTAAAATGTGAAGATCTATGTGTATTTGTATGTTATGTGTGATTTCTTGTGTTTTTGTGGTAAATATGTGCTAAAAATGAAAGATATTTCGAGATCTATAGTTCAAGGAGGAAAAATATGTGATCTAGGATGTATTACACTTAACAAGTTAAGAAAAACTACCATATGAGGTTTATAATAAGCATGTTACAACATAAAACTCATTATTGGACTATTTTTGTCAAATAAACAAAAGTTGGGGAAAAAGTTGTCATTTACGGTTTTTACAAGATTCTAAATGTCAAAACAGTTAAAATAGAACTTTTTATGAACAACATGCTTTTCAAAGGACTAAAAATGTAAATTATAGCCTATTGGGCTAAAATTTTGGGCTTTTCGACCCATAGGCCCAAAGTTGCGAAAAAATATGGTTTTAAGGGGCTGAATTGGTAAATTTCTCAAAACAGTGGGTAGAAAAGTAAATAAATCTATTTCAGGGGTTAAAATGACCTTATTTGCCAAAAAGGATTGAAAATGCAAAGATTTTGGATTTTGGGTAAAAAGTGTAAAAATTGCGAAAAGTGTGGATTAAAATGCAAATCTTTTAACTAAAGGGTTGAAACTTTCCAAAAATTTACTTTTGGGCTTAAAACATTATTTAAATAAGTGTTTGGGTCAAAAATGTCAAGAAAAATAGTTCAAGGACCTAATATGTCATTCTTTTTATAAAAAGGACTAAAATTGCCAACTTTACCAAAATAAAGGGCTGAATAGGTCAAAATAATATTTTTGGATCAATTGTGTTAATAATAAAATAATAGGGTCAAAATATACAAAACTTTATAACTTATGGGTTTTAAATAGAAAAATAACTATTTTTATAAATCTATGAATCGTTATAAAACAAATTGGTGATCATTACGACATATCGATTAAACAACTTCGCAACACTAATACTATACAAAACAAGTAAACACTCTAATTGTTGGGCTTGAGAGAGATTTAAATCATGACTATTGGGCATTCGTGACCCATTAACATGACTTTTGGGCCCAACATAAATAATACATGGTATTGGGCCTCTTGTGACCCAATTTCATGCTTAAGGGACCCTCAATGGCTTCTACATACTATTGGGCCTCAGTGGCCCATTAGCATTGCTAGTAAGGTCCAAATAAACCTTATGCGAAATGGGCCAACGCGCCTTTTCGTATACTCCACAGCCTTAAATAACATACGAAATTAGTAGGGCCTAGTAGTCCTCTTCTCCTTGTCTGTTAGGCTTACCTTCTCTTCAAGTAAACTAGAATCAGATCATTAATCAAGGTTAATCAAATTCATGTGGATTAAGTGAGTAATAACGGGTGACACCAATAAGTGTCGGTCGTGGTCTGTAGTTATAATCAAAGTCTCCTGGAGGGAGAGCGAGAGTTTGTGTATAGATCTATACGGGGGTGACTCCCCCACACCTAAGCTGTTCGCTACAGTTAGACTCGGCCAGTCTAGGGTGACAAAATCTTAAGATCAATTCCGGTGTTCATTAGAATGCCAAGACAGACGAACTAGTCATTATCATGCATGGTTATAACGACTCACGTAGAAATCTGATATCATTTAAGTAAATCAAGGGAAATCATATTCATTCGATGTGACGATACAATAATGCAAAACGATCATAACTTTTTATCGGAAAACATCGGGTTTTCCAGGGAAACCAATCTTACTCATTTTTACTTTCAAAAACTATAATGCGAAAACTACTCATTTATACACGTTTTGAAATCATTCACGCACATACTTACAGGATCATCACAACATTTTCATGAAAAGTCTTATTACAGAAAATATCGGATTTTCTGGGTTTTACGAACGACATAAACTATTTTACATCAAACATACTTATGAACTCACCAACATTATATATGTTGATCGTTTTCAAAATAACTTGTATTCTCAGGTAATCGTTAGACAAGGAAGCATCCAGTGTGTTGAAAGTTTCTTTTGTAGTTGCTAATCACCAAACACTTTATATTTTGGGATCATGTAATGTAAACCATGTACTTGATGTAAACAATGTCAGTTGTACTATGTAATGTTTGGTGATGAATGTGTTATGTTTCATGTATATTCATTGTGATGATATTTCAATTTAAGTCACGCGAGCCCTCGGACGTTTCCGCCGTTTGGTTCGGGGGTGTGGCAGGTTGGTATCAGAGCTCTGTTTATAGTGAACTGGCATATCTAACCACGCATTGATATGCAACTATAAACCCAACAAGGGACTAAATACCTCTGAACAAAACACATAAAATGTGCTAATAAACACTCTTATTTGCGCGACTTAGAAAAATGAACATAATAACAAATCAAATAAGACGAATTGGGAGAACCTGACATCCCGGTTTAGCCAGGACTGTTCACAGTTGTATTAGGGATGAATGTAGCCTGATCAACTCTATTTCTTCATAGTACAACTATCACATGCCCTGGAACGATCGCGATGGTCAGTAAACCTAAGACATACCCTATTGTTGAATAAGAAGAGCGCAACAACCCAATTTTTATAACAACTAAAAATATTTTAGGATTAATAATAGTTTATTTATATACCTCCTTACATGTTCCCCCTCACAGTCACCATGGAAGAGGAGCATCAAGGCATTCAGTTTCACCAGGCCTTGGTGGCCCACACAATGATTGAAGACAACCCCGAAGTAGAACAAGGTGCGACACTCGACGTAGGACCCGAAGTGGAACAGGAAGAATATGTGGTAACTGATTACGAATATGACGAATCTGAGTAGGAGTTAGATGAAGAGAAGGACGTAGAAGAGGCACGTAGTAAACCCCACCTATCGAAAGCCCCATCAGATCTCTGCACGATTCAGAAGGGTGATACCAACTATCTACACACCCTCGGGAAAGCAATTATCAGCCTCAAGCTTCAACTTTTCACGGCCGAAGCAAGGGCTGTAATAGCCGAGCAAAGGGTAGAGGTAATCACCCAAGAGGCGGATGAACTGGCTGAACTCCTGATACGTCAGCTCGACGATTGAGTGTCATCGTCATCTCTACTGTTAGGACTTGCCCTACTACTTGCTATATAGGCCTCACCGTAAGAGGAACAAGCCGTATCTTTCGTCAGTATTATGATATATGATCCATGCTAAGTACTACTGACTCCATGTTTAAGTGATTACACTACTCATAGAGTCGTTATGCTGTCGAACTTTGTACGTCTATGTATGCTCTTTCGAGCAAATTTTCATGTATCAAAGTACGTATATTATTAGTGAAAAATATTATGTGTTTTATGGTGATGTTGTGACCTACTATGTGTTCTATACTATTATTGTTTGGTGAGAATATATGGGAACAATTAGATACAAAAATCGATTCACGAAATTCTCAACTTAAAAACAATACATACTCAACATCTTTCTGTTCCATAACAGCAAGATGCCGCAAAGACCAGCCCATGGAAACAATCAACCACCAACGCTACCGGAAATCGACTCAGCTGCATTTCAAGCAACTGTATCTGCTGCAGTCACAGCAGCCATGGCGCAAATCCACAATGGGAACAATGGCAGAGGAAAAGGACAGGGGGCTGGAAGTTCAAACAACGGAATAAATCAAGGACCTACAAATACATGCTCTTACAAAGACTTTACCAACGCCAAGCCACGAACCTTTAATGGAACGGAAGATGTCATAGCCCTAAAGAGGTGGATTGATAAAATTGAATCCGTCTTTGAAATTTGCGGGTGTCCAGATGGGTGCAAGGTCAAGTTCGCAGCATGTACCTTTGTTGATCAAGCTCTTTCTTGGTGGAACGGCCACATCGAAGCCATGACCCTTCCAGTGGCAAACGCGATGCCCTGAGAAGAACTGAAGGAAATGATGTTGGCAGAGTATTGCCCTAGAGGCGAGATACAAAAGATGGAACAAGAATTGTGGAACTTAACAGTTCAGAACTCCAATATCGACGCATACATATCCAGGTTTAGCGAGCTATCCCTTCTGTGTCCAGGTGTGATCACCTCGGAAGGGAAAAATATTGAGAGGTTCATTTGGGGATTGACTGCACCTATCCAAGGGAATGTCATTGCGGCAAACCCTGAGACGTTTGATAGCACAAAAAGATTGGCCAAGAAACTGTATGATCATGGCAGCAAGAAGAGTGTTAAGATTGTGGAAGCAGATGTTAAGAAGGAAGAAGAGAATAAGAAAGGGAAGAACAACAAGAGAAGAGGTAAACAGAACTTAGAATCATCTAAGAAGCAACAGACAGTGACTGTCCATGCAGCAACCCAAGCTACCACAACACCACATGCTCCAGCCTCATCCACACCGAATACTCCGAAACAGTACACAGGGAATCTTCCCAAGTGTAACAAATGTAACTACCATCACCACGGGGAATGCAGAGAGATGATGTACACAAGATGCAACCGGAAGGGCCATACAGCAAAGTACTATAGGACCCAGTTTCCACAAAACCAGATGCCCAACAACAACACAAAAGATGGAGCCAATTATACCTGTTATGGGTGCGGGAAGACCGGACATTTCAGACGGAATTGTCCCAATGCAAACACCCAGGCCACAGGAGCAGCAGGAAGAGTGCTGACTATGGGACAAGGAGAAGCGGTTCAGGATCCCGCTGTCGTCACCGGTACGTTTCTCCTTAACCACTCATATGCATGCATCCTGTTTGATACCGGAGCAGAGCGAAGCTTTGTGAGTAATAAATTCAAACACTTGCTAAAACAACAACCCCAAAAGCTTGATGAAACCTTTACGGTGGAGATAGCTAATGGGAAAATAGAATCAACTGGGGAAATCTAGGTAGGATGTACCCTAACTTTAAATCAACATGCCTTTCAAATAAACTTGATGCCTGTAACTATTAGGAGTTTTGATGTGATTTTCGGCATGGACTGCTTGAGCCCCCATCATGCCGAAATTATGTGTCGCGAGAAGGCCGTTCGCCTTCATCTCCCTAATCACGAAACCCTAATTATATACGGAGACAAACCCAGTACGAACCTTCGTCTTATCTCGTGCATTAAGGCACAGAAGTATCTACAAAAGAAGGACTTGGCGTTTCTGGCACACATAGTGGATAAGTCCAAGGAAGAGGTCAATATTCGAGACATCCTAGTGGCTTGCGACTTCCCGGACGTCTTTCCTGAAGATTTTCTGGGGATACCCCCAGAAAAACAAGTCGAGTTCCGAATTGACCTGGTGCCGGGAGCTACGCCCATTGCCAAATCACCCTATAGGTTGGCTCCTGCGGAGATGCAAGAACTGTCAAGACAACTTAGCGAACTCTTGAGCAATGGATTCATCCGACCTAGCTTCTCACCCTGGGGAGCTCCGATCCTCTTTGTTAAGAAAAAGGACGGATCCTTTAGGATGTGTATTGATTACAGAGAACTGAATAAGCTCACTATCAAAAATCGCTACCCACTTCCGCGAATCGACGGTCTATTCGACCAGCTCCAAGGAGCAAGTTACTTCTCTACGATAGATCTGCGATCCGGATATCATCAACTCAAAGTCCGGGAAGAGGATATCCCCACAACCGCTTTCCGAACTCGCTATGGACATTATGAATTCGTTGTAATGCCCTTCGGTCTAACGAATGCCCCTGCCGCATTCATGGACCTGATGAATCGAGTCTGCCGACCATTCCTCGACAATTTTGTCATCGTTTTCATCGACGATATCCTGGTCTATTCTCGAAGCGAAGAGGAGCATGGCCGACATCTTCGACAAATCTTGGAAACCCTACGAACTGAAAAGTTATACGCAAAACTCTCTAAATGTGAGTTCTGGCTCCGTAGCGTAAACTTTTTAGGTCATGTTGTCAGCCAAGAAGGGATACATGTGGACCCTTCTAAGATCAAAGCCATTGAAGGATGGGCAGTCCCAGCGACACCCACAGAAATTCGTCAATTTTTAGGTCTCGCAGGCTATTACAGGAGATTCATTCAGAATTTCTCCAAAACAGCCAAGCCACTTACCATGCTTACACAAAAGGGTGTGCCATTTGAATGGACAGAAAAGCAGGAGGTTGCCTTCCGAACTCTAAAACGAGCTCTCTGTAGTGTACCAGTACTATCACTACGAGAGGGAACAGAGGACTTCGTAGTTTACTACGATGCTTCGAATCAGGGTTTAGGCTGTGTACTCATGCAGCGTGGTAAGGTGATAACTTATGCATCCCGAAAATTAAAGACACTTGAGGTGAATTATACCACCCAAGATCTCGAATTGGGAGTTGTGGTCTTCGCCTTCGAAATTTGGAGGCACTATCTTTATGGTACCAAGTGTACCATTTTCACTGACCACAAGAGTCTCCAACACATTTTAAATCAAAAGGAGTTAAACATGAGGCAGCGAAGATGGGTTGAGCTGCTAAACGATTATGAGTGCGACATCAAGTACCACCCAGGCAAGGCTAACGTGGTAGCTGATGCCTTGAGTCGGAAAGAATACTCAAGTCGTCGTGTGAAGACTATTTCAATAACCATTCAATCTCATCTGTCCTCGCAAATCAAAGCATCCCAGTCCGTTGCCATGAAGACAGAAAACAGAACAAGCGAAGCGTTACGTGGAATGGAAAAGAACTTCGAAGTCAAGGAGGACGGAGCATATTACTTCACGAACCGAATTTGGATCCCTAAACTTAGGGGATTCAGAGAAGTAGTAATGAATGAAGCCCATAAGACGCGATACTCCATCCATCCGGGTTCAAATAAAATGTACTTGGATATCAAGCAATAGTATTGGTGGCCTAACATGAAGGCAGAAATTGCCACATACGTTAGCAAGTGCCTCACTTGTGCTAAAGTGAAGGTAGAATATCAGAAGCCCTCAGAACTATTACAACAACCGGTAATACCCGAGTGGAAATGGGAAAGGATTACTATGGACTTTGTGACCAAATTACCCAAGACAACAGATGGATTGGATACCATATGGGTAATAGTCGACAGGTTGACAAAATCCACCCATTTCCTGCCAATAAAGGAGACATACAAGATGGAGCGACTAACAAGATTCTACATCAAGGAAATTGTGAGACTCCATGGAGTACCAATATCTATCATCTCAGATCGAGATAGTAGGTTCACTTCACGCTTTTGGCAATCGCTGCAGAAGGCTATGGGGACACAACTCGACATGAGCACTGCTTACCACCCACAGACGGATGGTCAAAGTGAGCAAACCATTCAAACGCTTGAGGATATGCTTCGAGCGTGTGTGATAGACTTTGGAAGGTCGTAGGATACCCACTTACCTTTAATTGAGTTTTCGTACAACAACAGTTACCACACAAGCATCAAAGTTGCTCCTTTCGAAGCATTATATGGTCGTAAATGTAGATCACCATTGTGTTGGACAGAGGTAGGCGACACTCAACTGGCAAGAGGGTAGACACCAAACAATGCATTAACAGGACCAGAAATCATACGCGAAACGACAGAGAAGATAGTTCAAATCAAAGCTCGACTTCAAGCATCACGCGACCGACAGAAGAGCTACGCTGATAAACAAAGAAAGCCCTTGGAATTTCAAGTCGGGGATCAGGTGTTATTAAAGGTCTCCCCCTGGAAAGGGGTGATCCGTTTCGGGAAACGGGGAAAACTAAACCCATGGTACATTGGACCATTCGAGATTCTTGCCCGAATTGGTCCAGTGGCTTATAGACTGCAACTACCTGCTGAACTCAGCAGTGTACACCCCGTGTTCCATGTTTCCAATTTGAAGAAGTGCCTATCCAACGAAACTCTCGTCATTCCATTGGAAGAAATCGAAATCAACGAGAATCTCCTGTTCATCGAGGAACCAGTTGAAATCATGGACAGGGAAGTGAAGCGTACTAAGCAAAGCCGCATTCCAATAGTGAAGGTTCGGTGGAACGCAAAACATGGACCGGAATTCACATGGGAACACGAAGACCAAATGAAGCAAAAGTACCCTCACCTATTCTCGCATTCTCAACTCTAGCTTCGAAAAGAATTTCGGGACGAAATTCCCTCTAACAGGGGGATGATGTCACAACTAGGAATTCTAATGCTTTGTAAACAATAAACAAGGATAACATTGTAACTACATCTTGAAAGCAATGTATGATGCTTAATCAATGACAACAAAATTCCATCAAACACTCTATACAATACTTCAAATAGTCAACAAAAGATTGGAAACCCTAAAAATCCTGGTTTAAGTCCATTATGGACTAGGATTTCTTTATTGGGCCTAATGGGCCAATAAACCTCCAATGTGACTATTTTGGGCTTAGAACTCTTAAATGGGCTCTCATTGGACCCACTCTCATGAGACTTAACCTTTTTGGGACTTATAAGCCTAAAATGGACTAGTTTACCTTTAATGGGCCTTATTGGGCCATAACAAATTCAATTAGCTTTAATGGACTCAAATCCATTTTCTTATACAAAAATTGGGCCGTGAGCTACCCTAAGCGCCCAATGGGCCGTAAGTTTTCCTTATGGGCCTCATGAGCTCGAGCCAAGGCAAGAATGGGCCAAAGTGATTCCTTTCTCCTTCCTTAGCCCATTTTGGCCCAAGCATATAACAAAAAAAAACAATAAAAGAAGAGATTAAGGGGAGAGTTGACTTGGAGTGCCACCTCCACATTATCCCCCATGTAACCATGCAAATATCACATACATCCATGCACCTATCACCTCACACTCTCTCTCTTCTCCCTCCTCTCTTCTTGTTTCGGCCGAAGACACACAACACACACACACACTACACAAAAATTCTCTTCATTTCTCTCTAAGGCCATCTTCTTCCTTCCTTCAAGGAATTCTCGAAAATTTGGCTTGGATTCAAGAGTCTTCATCAAGTGTTGTCAATCTTTGGTAAGTCTTTACACATCCAAGCTTCATAACTTCACTCTCTTGTTAGATCATTCCTTTAAACAAAGTTCTTGGTGTTTATACTCTTAGAAATCTTCTTGAGTCGAGATCTACTCAAGGAAGTTGCTAGGGCTAAAAATCACTTCATCTTTCCATCTCTCTCTTCAAAACCGAACCCACAAACTCAAGGTGAGTTCATACCCCTCTATTTTTGGTTTTCATATGATTTATGGGGGAGAATACAAGTAAAATGTGAAGATCTATGTGTATTTGTATGTTATGTGTGATTTCTTGTGTTTTTGTGGTAAATATGTGCTAAAAATGAAAGATAGTTCGAGATCTATAGTTCAAGGAGGAAAAATATGTGATCTAGGATGTATTACACTTAACAAGTTAAGAAAAACTACCATATAAGGTTTATAATAAGCATGTTACAACATAAAACTCATTATTGGACTATTTTTGTCAAATAAACAAAAGTTGGGGAAAAAGTTGTCATTTACGGTTTTTACAAGATTCTAAATGTCAAAACAGTTAAAATAGAAGTTTTTATGAACAACATGCTTTTCAAAGGACTAAAAATGTAAATTGTAGCCTATTGGGCTAAAATTTTGGGCTTTTCGACCCATAGGCCCAAAGTTGCGAAAAAATATGGTTTTAAGGGGCTGAATTGGTAAATGTCTCAAAACAGTGGGTAGAAAAGTAAATAAATCTATTTCAGGGGTTAAAATGACCTTATTTGCCAAAAAGGATTGAAAATGCAAAGATTTTGGATTTTGGGTAAAAAGTGTAAAAATTGCGAAAAGTGTGGATTAAAATGCAAATCTTTTAACTAAAGGGTTGAAACTTTCCAAAAATTTACTTTTGGGCTTAAAACATTATTTAAATAAGTGTTTGGGTCAAAAATGTCAAGAAAAATAGTTCAAGGACCTAATATGTCATTCTTTTTATAAAAAGGACTAAAATTGCCAACTTTACCAAAATAAAGGGCTGAATAGGTCAAAATAATATTTTTGGATCAATTGTGTTAATAATAAAATAATTAAGTCAAAATATACAAAACTTTATAACTTATGGGTTTTAAATAGAAAAATAACTATTTTTATAAATCTATGAATCGTTATAAAACAAATTGGTGATCATTACGACATATCGATTAAACAACTTCGCAACACTAATACTATACAAAACAAGTAAACACTCTAATTGTTGGGCTTGAGAGAGATTTAAATCATGACTATTGGGCCTTCGTGACCCATTAACATGACTTTTGGGCCCAACATAAATAATACATGTTATTGGGCCTCTTGTGACCCAATTTCATGCTTAAGGGACCCTCAATGGCTTCTACATACTATTGGGCCTCAGTGACCCATTAGCATTGCTAGTAAGGTCCAAATAAATCATATGCGAAATGGGCCAATACGTCTTTCGTATACTCGATGGCCTTAAATAACATACGCAATTAGTAGTGCCTAGTAGTCCTCTTCTTCTCGTCTGTTAGGCTTACCTTCTATTCAAGTAAACAAAATCAGGTCGTTAATCAAGGTTAATCAAATTCATTTGGATTAAGTGAGTAATAACGGGCGACACCAATAAGTGTCGGTCGTAGTCTGTAGTTATAATCAAAATCTCCTAGAGGGAGAGCGAGAGTTTGTGTATAGATCTATACGGGGGTGACTCCCCCACACCTAAGCTGTTCGCTACAGTTAGACTCGGCCAGTCTAGGGTGACAAAATCTTAAGATCAATTCCGGTGTTCATTAGAATGCCAAGACAGACGAACTAGTCATTATCATACATGGTTATAACGACTCACGTAGAAATCCGATATCATTTAAGTGAATCAAGGGAAATCATATTCATTCGATGTGACGATACAATAATGCAAAACGATCATAACTTTTTATCGGAAAACATTGGGTTTTCCGGGGAAACCAATCTTACTCATTTGTACTTTCAAAAACTATAATGCGAAAACTACTCATTTATACACGTTTTGAAATCACTCACGCACATACTTACAGGATCATCACAACATTTTCATGAAAAGTCTTATTACAGAAAATATCGGATTTTCTGGGTTTTACGAACGACATAAACTATTTTACATCAAACATACTTATGAACTCACCAACATTATATATGTTGATCGTTTTCAAAATAACTTGTACTCTCAGGTAATCGTTAGACAAGGAAGCATCCAGTGTGTTGAAAGTTTCTTTTGTAGTTGCTAATCACCAAACACTTTATATTTTGGGATCATGTAATGTAAACCATGTACTTGATGTAAACAATGCCAGTTGTACTATGTAATGTTTGGTGATGAATGTGTTATGTTTCATGTATATTCATTGTGATGATATTTCAATTTAAGTCACGCGAGCCCTCAGACATTTCCGCCGTCTGGTTCGGGGGTGTGACATAGTTCTCAAATGATCTAAAATTTAACAGTCTGAGAAGATTACATTGTTAATGGCCGTGTAAAATTCATAACTTCTACATACGGATTACATTTTCGACTGTATTTTTATCGTTGAACTCCTATTAATGAGATATTCAATTATCATTTACATTGTATCGGCTGATAATTGATCGATCTAAAATTCGATTTCTGAGTTGTACACTATTACGTTGAATCTTAAAAAAATCATAACTTCCTCAAATGAAGTTAGACTTGGACGTTCTCTATATGCACGCTCTCTGTTTAATGTCTAATACGATTTTTATTTAGATCGCTAAGGCTAAAAAGTATTTTATCAAAATGTAACACCCCGTTTATTAAATAATAAATAAATCAATTAATGAACGAGCAGTAGCCAAAAAATAAATAATTATATAGCAGGGTGTTGGTCTCGAGGAGCTAATTTTCATAATTGAGAATTTGGGGGTTAAAATGTAATTCCCGGACTAGTTTGTAAAGAATTTTGGAGGTTGAGGGTTGCTTGGTAAATTATGGATTTAATTTGGAAGGATTTCGGAAGTCAGGGTGTTGCTGGTAATTTTTGGGACTTATTATTAAAGGATTTTTCGGAATCAAGGGCTGAAAGGTAAAATACAGACTAAGGGACAGGGGCTGTTTGGTAATTTTTGGGCTTAGTTTGAAAAAGATATGGTGGTGAGGGACTGAACTTGTAAAATGGAAAAGACGTTTGATTAGGGACATGGGAATGAAACTCGGTACCCCTCCCTCCCTCTCGTTTAATGAAACAGCAAACCCTAACCCTAACATTCTATATCGCCACCATCGTTCTTGGAGCACCTCAGCCGCCGCTTGCATCACCGGGTCCGGCGGACACTCTATCCGCCGGCTGTCGTGTCGTCTAATGTCGCCGTCACGTCCCCACTGTCGCCAGTGATGTCGAGAATTGCCGGAAGATCACTGACGACAGAAGAAGGATTGTGTCGTCGTCGTGTGATGGTCGTGAGCCGTCGGAACCGAAAGGTAAGTCAACCGCAACCCACTGTTCATCTCTTTCTCGTAGATTCGATGCTGAAATCGCCATTTCTGTCGTCGGTGGCCCTTGGGGCGTCGTTTTATTCTTTTCCGGTGATGCCTGCCACCTAGGCGATGGTTGTTTGGATGTGTGTTTGAATGTACATGTTGGTTGATGTGCTCGTGGGGCTGTTTGTACGATTTTTGGCCGGAAAACCCACCGCCACCGTTTCTGTCCCTTTGCTGCCACCAGCTACCATATGAGGTGGTTGTGTGTGTGTGTGCGTGTGTTTATTATGTGTGCAGTACTATGTGTGATTTTTTTGGACAGGATCCACCACCACCACCATTGGAAATGGTGGCTGCCGCCGTCAACACCGCCATTAGTCGCTGCAGTTGCCGATAGTACTGCTGTTTCCGCCGCCGTACGCCACCGGGTGGGTGGCTGGTTTTATGTTACGATCAAGGAGCATGGATGTGCTTTGTTGGGCCGGAATTCACGGAAATCCACCGCCACCACCGTAAGGTGGTGGCTGCCGCCATGTACCATCACCGGCCACCACTAGGGTGGTTGTGTGTCTATGTTTAGCTTAGTGTGAGTGTGTGTGTTTAGCTTAGTGTGGTGTGTGTGTTATTTGAGATTAAGCATTGTAATTGTAATTAGCTAAAAAAAGAATAATGAAAAGAACCATAACCACCACCGTGAGGTGGTGGCTGCCGCCGTGAGCCGCCGATGACCACCACTACCCGAGGTGGTAGTGGGTGGTGCCCGACTAGCAAAACCCTAATGGGCCTAAGGAATTAGTTTTGGGCCTAATGGACTATGATTGGGTGGAAACCCTAATTAGGGTTTATAAAACCCTAAATAGGGTTTAGAAAACCCTAATTTTGGAATCATGGGCATGGACTTATCGGGACCCACATTTTGGGCCATTAGAATTGGACTATGTATTAAGCCCAATTACACCATATGATTTATCTAGTAGAGTAGTGGACTTAATGGATTAAGTGGGAAACACTTAACCCTAATTTTCATTTTATGTGAAACCCAAATTTCACTTGGGTCTTTATATTGGGCTTTGGTGATTGGGCCAATAATGGGTCATTCAAGGACAATCATATGGACTAGCATAATTTAATGGGATTAAGGGTAAGGCCCATGTAAGGGGTTTGGGCCTAATTTGGAAAATTGGGCCATAGTTTGGGCCATGATGAGCATGGGATATTGGACCATCAGAATGTCAAGTATTGGACCAAGAATAAATGGTTGGGCCTTAAGGCAAGACCATGTAGAGACTTGGGCACAATTGGGAAAATTGGGCCATAGATGGGCCATGGTTGGGCCTTGGTTCGTTATTAGACTTTTGGGCCTTTGGGATTGGGGCTTGGGCTTGAATCAAGCTAAGATAGGGGTAAACAGTCTTTTACCTTAAGCATGGACTTTATGAGTATATGTGATGGAACCTAATTATTAATTGGGTGTTATTTTGATGTTGACAGATTCGGGAATCTATCATCCAGCAGCTAGGGTTTTGTCAACAGGACTTCAGTAGTGTGAGGTGAGTTTTCCTCCAGTAGGAACGGGTCTAATGCACCAATGCCGGCCCGTTTATGTAGTTGAAGTATGCCAGGGTAAGCCCGATGCTGGGGTTAGCCCGATGCAGTTTATATGTTTCCGGACTTCGGTCCGATGACGGGGCGGTCCCGAGAAGTAGTTATGTATGCTTGATGTCTTTGTGATTCATGCATGTTTATGTTATGTGTTATGTAACGCCCCGATTCCCGAATATCAATTTATGGTGATAAATTCTCATGGATTCAAGGTCTACTCGACGAGTTGGTTGCCTGACTCGTCGAGTAGCAGCGGGTTAGGCCGCGCACTTAAGTGACCTACTCGCCGAGTCCAAGAAGGGACTCGACGAGTAGGAGCTGGAGGATGAAACCCTAATTTTCGGGGTTCTACACCCTATTTAAAGGATCATTTTCCCCTTAGCCTCCCTTTACTGCCTATTGAGAGTCCAGAAACCCTAATTCGTGTGTGTGCTCCATATTAGTGTAAATTTCAAGCTTGGAAAGAAGATTTTGTGGCTAGAAGCTTGAAGATCAAGAAGTTGGGGGCAAGAACATTTAGGGATCTGAAGTCTACCTCAGTTTAGCATCATTTGAAGGTAACAAGTTGTTACCTTGACCTTGTTCTTTCTAGATCTCTTCATGTTGAAGATTAGGGCTTTTATAGCATGGGTGATACCCATTTTCGGGTATGGGTTAGGATCTGAAGTCGCAACTTAAGATCTGAGCTCATCTTGGACTCTAGAGCCATAAAGTCTCCAGCTTTAGCAAGCATGAACCCTACACGTTGAGATAAACCCCATTATAAGCTTGGGATTGACATTCTAAGCCTATAGAGCCATGCATGCACATAAAGGTTGCAACTTTACGTGATAATCGTTCCCTAGGAGCTTAGATCTGCAATATGGAGCCTTTGCATGACTTAAAAATCATCTGTATGGTTGAAGGATTGAAGGGACTTGGCGAGTCGCAAGGTCGACTCGGCGAGTCATATGAAGATAGTCATGAACTCGACGTGTTGGATGAACAACTCGGCGAGTCCGATGAAGGTTGTCGAGTGACTCGGCGAGTCGGCTAGGGTTTTCCCAACCTTTGGACACGTATAAACGCGACGAGTTGTAAAGGGAAAACTCGACGAGTTGGCCAAGGAGTTACGACCACTGACGCTAGGAACTCGACGAGTCACTCAAGTGACTCGGCGAGTTGGCGAGTCATGGCAGGAACTCGGCGAGTAGCTGAGGGTACTCGACGAGTTGAGGTCAACATGGACTGTTGACCTTGATAGTTGACCTTGATAGTTGACCTTGACCTTGACCAAGGGTTGACCAGTTGAGTTCTGAGGGTATTTTGGTAAATTGAATATTGATAGCAAAGGACATTGGTGAATATAGGTGTTGGAGTTGGAGCTACATTCGGAAGAGTTTGACACCACCTTCCGAGCTACCTGCGAGGTGAGTTATCCTCACTATACTAAGGGGTCTAAGGCACCAAGGCCGGCCCATTGGTTATGTTATTTTAGAAATGTTAGATGTTGGGTATGAGTTAGTGTTGCATGCTAGTGGTTATGCCAGTTAGGTAGATCTGTAGGACTACCTGTGTTGTTATATGATTATTTGCATGCTCAGTAGTTATGATATATGTTGATGTGTTATGGGGGATGGGTTGAGGTGATACTGCTCCGTGCGGTAACCAACAGACCCGGGAGAATTCCAGGTACGAGCTGTGGGCCCGGTAGGCAATCCAGACTGGTACTGTGGGCTCGATGGCAAACCAGATGTGAGCTGTGGGCCCGAAAGGCAATCCAGACTCACACTGTAGGCCCAGTGGTAATCCAGTAGCTGGAGCATTCCATATATGAGCTGAGGGAGACTCGTATTGTGGGCTCGATGGCAATCCAGATGTGAGCTGTGCGCCCGATAGGCAATCCAAACTCACAATGTGGGCCCAGGGGTATTCCAGTCTGTAAAGCTGTGGACCCATTGCATGTTGTTTTGTTTGTTATGTTAGGATGTTGCTGACAAGGTTATGTGGACCGAATGTGTATTGGTATTTTGGGGGTAACTCACTAAGCTTTCGGGCTTACAGTTTCAGTTTATTGTTTCAGGTACATCAGTGGATCGTGGAAAGGCAAAGGCGTGATCGTACAACTCCTCACTTTTTATGACTTTGTTTCTGGGATACTCTGATATGATACATTTTGAAAACAAGTTTGTAATAGTTAATGGATTTGAAATGTTTTTAAAAGTTTAAATTGGCTTGAATTTTATGGGTGTTACAAGTTGGTATCAGAGCCTTGGTTTGAGTGAATTGCAGGAACACTTGTGTGAATCCAGTCTCAAACTAAGGAAAAAGGTTTTCAAGATGATTTTCAGAAATGTTTTCTAAATGATTTCCAAAAAGGTTTTCAAAATGAGTAAAGGAGGATGCAGGGTGTACGATCAGTCGGAGCCAGTAAATAGACCCCAAAATACCATACAAGTTATTGATCTTATGTGTTAGAACAACATGCTAGTAATAAGATAGGGATCCTCAGGAATCGTATGATAGAATTGCCTGATCTTTGATGCCTTGTCTTATGTAGAGTACTTTAGTTGATTGTTTGTGGCTCTTTCGTGTATGAACTAACTATTGGGTGACTACTCTAAATCACATGCTACATGGGTTGAATAGTCTTAGGGTGAGGGATTTGGTCCTGCTGCGCAGCTCTTGTCTAAGTCCAACCGTTGTGGGATTAAATCTTTTAGCCAAAGATTGTTTAAGCCATGCGGTATGTGATTGTATTCACGCAATAGTTAACTGGCACCAATGGAGGGTCGTGTGGCAGTCGGTGGATGGGTGGGTAGAGAGAGTCTGGTAGGTCAGTTATGAGATATTTAGCATTCCTCTAGAAGTGAGGATTGAGCGCTCTCTATGATTATGTATATTGTTAGGGCGTTGTGATGATACTTGAGACAAATATGGGTAGGTGTGGAAGGTAGTATGGGCCCGTACTACTGAAAGCACAGGACCCATACGCGTAGCAAGGAAGTCACAACCCCTAGGGTTGGGTTGGGAGTTGGTTCCCTATCATTATATGGGTTATCAGAGATCTTTCTAGTATTTTACCAGAATGGTGGTCACGAGACGTCTTGGAACTGGATCCAGGTTAGGATCGGGGGCGGGAAGCCAAGATAGGACAACATTTTCAGGGGATCGCGTTAGTGAGATCATCCGGGAGGAGGTGATCAAGACGGTCCGGGGTCAGTTCCCGGAGATGTCGAGTCTATTAAGACTGCCATGGTTGAGTATTTCGACGAGCGCTATGCAGCCATTGCTGAGACGGTTGTCGCGACAGCTTTAGCAGCTGTAACGACGGCAAGGGGAGGAGCTGGTCGAGCTTTCTAGTTCTGGGACGTATGCTGATGAGCGAAGGGCTGCAGTTACTGTTGGGTTTTGAGCATTCTAACACTCCTAAGTGTACATGCAACCCTAAATACCTTGGATCTATGTTTTCTCTATTATACATGCAAATATGAATATTCCAAGGTATTACCCTATCTAGCATACTTGGGTAATATAACAAGTTAGAATACATACCTTTTAATGAAGCTTGAAGTCTTGAACTTTAAGAGCTTAGCCCCAATAGTGTGGAAGCCTCAAGTGGAATCACAAATCATCAAAACACCTTGGAAAACCTTTAGAGAATATGGATACTTGGCTCACACTTATGAAATCGGTTATTGCCCTCTTTAGTGTATCCACACTAGCCACTAGCATAATTTCATGAACCATAAGACCCTTTATATAGTGTGGAGGATTAGGGTTAAACCCTAATACCCATGACCTTTCATTTCCTAGGATCCATGGGTTAAAGCTCCATGGACTATCCATGAAGACTTAGCCCAACCTAAATGAACTTGGCCCACTACACACACACACACACACACACACACACATATATATATATATATATATATATATATATATATATATATATATATATATATATATATCTAAGAGTCCATATTTAATTAGTTCCTTTTGATCACTTAATTAATTATAAATTAATTCTTGATCAATACTAATTAAATAATATGATTATATATTAATATATTAGAACTTATAATATATTAATATAAATCATAAATATACTATTCTCAAAAGACTATCCATATAAATTGTGTCGGTGAAGTGCAACCCAAATGGACCATGCCGGGTCGGGTCAAGTACATACCAAATATAGTTATGGACTTAGACATTAATCCAACAGTCTCCCACTTGGATAAGTCTAAAACTATTATTGAGTATGACTTCAAAAACCAACTGGCAATCGTAGCTCTTAAAACCGTTGTCGAACTCTGATCTTGTCAATGAACTCTGACCTTTGTCAATGACTTGTCCATTAGATAAGGGATCATATATTCCTCCATTCTAGATATCATATGGACTGAGACATGGATTATCAATCATTCTCTCTGTCCATTTGTTGTTTCCCGATTTCCAATTTATGATGATTGACTGATTGAACAAATCAAATCAGTTTTGGCTTGGCCAAGCACTCACATGTGTCATCGCTAAATCATCGAGGGGCCCACATATATCGCTTTTATCCCGAAGGTAAAAGGAATGGATAAACTTCGACTCATATGGCTTGTTCTACTACTTGTTGAATCATACACAAAGGCACGTTTTATAACATCGAGTTACCAATGCGTTTTCGTGCAATCAATGTATAACCAACTCATAGTAACAACTCATATCTCTAGGTTTTAAGAATATAAGATATTATCGTCTCATGATCACTCGTGATAAAATCCATGAAGTGATTCAAATGAGCGTGGGTTGAATCCAATACTCAGAACTTATGAGCACTCATGAGTGTTGTAGCATCACTTTGTCCACCAACTTGGACCTCTACAAACCAACCCATGACAGTCTTGATTCATATCTACTTCCAACATATGACCGACTGTGGATGGTTTGAATAACTTAATCATTCAGGAAGAGCGACTTAGTTATTCTGGAAGTCAAAACATGCAAAGTGAAACACAGGAATAAATGAATCAAATATGGTATCAAACCCTATGAATATAAATAAACACTTTTATTTATCACCATACTGATTATTCATTGTTTCGGTTTTATCAACTTTATACTTGAATTAAAAACACTAGTTGTCCCACGCTCCAAGCATGTACACTATGTTTTTCTTAAACAATAGCTTTTCCATACACCAAGTATGCACTCTATGTTTGTCTATGATCCTTACTTTTTTAAATAAACCAATTGAACATAATTTCAATGATTCTAATTTCACACTCCCAAATCCTTATCGAAAAATGTGAGAATTTCAAATTCCTATCATTTATCGAAATCTATTTAGATTTTAAACTTATATGCACTGACCCTCCTGTAATGAATATGTACAAAGTCACAAAGACTTGTCAACAGTCATTATAAGGTATTCCAATGGAGATCAACTCCATGGAAACTAAGTCTCATATTCAAAGTACATTGCTTTGGACATGCTTATCGCATTAAGTTTTCTAATCTTACACAGATAACTTCCACCTATGGAGACAACTCCATATTCTCATTTTGACTATCACTTCTGAATAAGAGATGCCTCTTTTCAGAATATGTCAATATGGTCCTTCTAAAATTAGCACTATACTTCCAACTGTCCCTGAGCAACCAATCTTTGGTAAACCTCAGATTGTCCTCGACAATTGCTTAATCATTTTAGTCATATCCAATTCTAGACCTTTTTCCCTTCTCAATGCCTCTGGGCATTTGGAAAAATTTAGAAATGATAAATATTATAGCACATGCAATCGATCCTGTACCCAAAGCAAATGGTACACGATTCTAAGAACCATATGTTTAGACCTTTTGCCATCTGCTTCAAATCTACTTGGTGGAAGTGTTTCCTCACCATCATTTTCATGAATCGGAGAGAAACCTTATGACCCTTAGATTTTATGGTGTATGTGTTCTTATCCATGTGAATCGTCAAAACCATAGTCACAAGACAAGGATAATGACAAATCCAAACTCATATGGACTGAACTTATGCAATTTTAACTTCTTGCCACCTGGTAGTACAGGGCCTGCCATTGCTTCCAAGTTGTTATGCAACCAATTGAGAACTTTCAGAACTCCTATGCAAAGCCAACTTTAACTGGAATGGGCACAGAATATGTCAACACGATAGGTTATAAACCTCAAGTCGTGTGCTAGTGAAGAACCTCAGGTTTTATTCTTGATTAGTTCTTGAAATTATTTTTAGGATCTTTAAGACTCCCACTATCCTCTTGACATATAAGACTATCTTGCCAAATATTCAAGAGATAGTGCGGATTCTTTATCAAGACAAACACTTCACACAATTGGCCTTAGTTGGTCTTTGTTTTATCCAAAACATCACAACTTACCAATTTCAAATGTACAAGAGTAGGACACTTTTACTCTTACATTTGACAAGTGTTTTAAACCTTTCTTTAAGATATGTCACTCAAGTTATAATCTTGGAGTATGACTCTAAGAATTGTTTTGGAACGAAGTATGACTCATCTTCCTGATCTAACCATTTCAACAATTCATGACTTTTTCTTAGTCATAAGAATGCACTAAGATGACCTTTAGAGGACTAATTGTGATATGATTTCTAAATCATTAAGATGATCACAAACATGACACTAAAGTACTCTCCCATCTTTTCAGATTTGAGAAACTTTTATCTTTCTGCCTAATTTGATTCTTCCCATTCGTTCTGCTATACATTGAGACTTTCCAATGTTTCAGAATTATACTTAAACTTGTAAGTATAACCATATTTACTAAACTTTAGTAAATCAAATAGCCTTAACGAGCTTTGTGGTGGACATGACCAGTGCACAAGAATGTGTACTCGATCCCTTTAGTCCTTCACTTGACTCACACATCCATGTGAACAAGTAATTAGTCTTGATTTTCCAATGCTTGAAAGTTCTCATTCATCATACTATTTAACTTGCATGATTCCAAGTTTCGGTCCAATTGAAACTTGGGTGATGAGGAACTTTCCTGATTTAGTAAATTTAGACACTACCACAAATGAAAGAATCAAATCCATTTTCCAATATTGCTGTCAGTGGAATCATATAAGCAACAATTTTCCACAAATGCCATTGTAAGGATACTTCAAATAAATAAAATTAAACAATTTTCTTTTATTTTAAAACTTTGCGGAAAAACTTATCCTTACAGTCCACATGGAAAATTGTTGTTATCTATTCCTTAGCAATATATAATAACTTCTTAAGCAACTGCTCAAAATTCTAATGCGATCGAAATCCACCTTCGCGATCAGAATCAACATATACTTCCTTTAAGATTTCTCTCTATTCTTTGATTCTTAAAACATCAACATGTGACCCAGTCACATCATGTAATAAGGATCTCAGAATAGAACTTAACAGAGTTAGATAATGGGCTCTACCTGATGTAGAGTCAAACTTATTGACTTTAACATCTTTAGGTAAATTTGGCAGCTTTGCAATCAACGTCCCTTCCTTTGGCAAAATAAACATATGGACCCTTTGGTAATGGGACTATCTCAGACTTAGCCTTTCTCTTTACCATTTGGTCAACCGGGTTGACTATGGTCAATCCCTTTCCATTGGGAAGAGAATGCTTTTTCTGGATTTCCAGTGTCACCATTGTCACTGTCCATAAAGTTTTTGGGAAGTTGATCTTCTAATCAAATTTGCTTTACTATCGTTCCAAATCATTGCTGATTCAGCAGCACCAAGCAAATAGATATGATCATTAAGGTTCATGTCATAGTCTGTTTCATAGTAGTCCCAAAGGAACTCACTATGTGACTTAGAAAGTGATTGAACATCCAACTTTCTCAAGACTTTGACACCCAACTCTCCCGGCTTCTCAATATGTGACTTCATCTCTAAGATGTGATCACACATAGACCTTGCTTGCCAATAGGGCTTGAGTGACCTTGAACTTGTGGGTTAGGGAGAATAATTGGAGGAGGTGGAGGAAGTGAAGTTCCAAGAGATTTAGGAGGATCATAGATGTCTGAAACATACATCTTTTTGGGAGATATTCAAGATAGTTGATCTAAAGTCCTTAATATAACACCCAATATGAAATATAAAGGCTAAGACCCAACAAACTATTTTATAACTTGGAAGAGGGATGCCGTAATCCAAGCTATAAAATATTTGAAGGTAGGTGAATGACGATTCACCAATTTCCACCAAGATAAACGAAATGTATTATTAGGTTTTAATTGGTTTTGAAACTCCTAGATTCTTTTGAGATTCATTGAACTTTTCAAAGGCATGTTTCAATCAAGAGTGTGCCCTTCAGGTTTTGTGACTGGGATGCCGAGGATCACAAAACAAGGTGTGAATAAACATGCAAATATACTTGGTACCCTTAATATTTACCCCTCAATCGATGTGCCGGTTAACCACACACGCTCCACCAATACTATGATAAACATTAAGTTACCCTTTGCCTACCTTGTTAAATCAAGCTAGTGTGCCGGTTAACCACACACGCTCCACTAACTGACTTAAGCAAAGTGCAAAGTGTAATTTCATGGGTTAGCACCAAATTCACATTTTCCTAAGTAACTAAGATTGGGTATTATTAAGAGTTTAGTTACTTAGTATTTATCATTAATACTTTTAATGAAGGGAGAATTATAGTCCTTGTCCTACCCGTTCGGCTAACGACCCTCCACCGGTCAAGGAAGCGGTGGGTGAGAGTGGACACCCATGAAACTGCCATTTTATAGGCAGTAACCTTATACCCTCCTTATAGACCGGCTTCGTGAATGAGGCCTACTAATGGTAAGACGACTTTACTCTTATACATATATATAAATATTATTAACTTATAATATTATAAAGTATAAGGGTTGAATTTTAACTTTTAAAATTCTAAGAGCTTAACTTGGAATTAAAGGATTCATAAGTGAAAACTTTACAAATTCCAAAACTTGAGGGCAAGTTTTTGAAACTATTCAAAACTTTTCATTTCATAACTTATGAGTTTAATGGTTCATTAAAATGAACACTCTTCATTTTTTATGTAACCTCTTATTCTTTAATAACACTTTTAAAGAAGTGACCCTTAAACATCCATAACTTGAGGACAAGTTATGGAGTCATAATACTATTTAATGAAAAAGACTCTTCATTTTTTTTATGTAACCTATGACACTTTTATGAGTTTTAAGATTCATAAATGTGACATTTTATGTAACTTGAGGACAAGTTACAAAAACACATTTTATGAACTACCTTTAGATTAATTAGGATTGAAAACAACTAAAACACAATTTTTTTTCCATTAATCTAAACTAACTCATAAATCAAGGAAACATAAACACTTTTGGTAATCCATAACTTATGGAGTTAAATGCTTGTTTTATGATGAAACTTTTCATGTTCCATAACTTAAGAATAAGTTATGGAATTCTTTAAAACATTAACACCAAATTTTGTAACTCCATAAAAACTTTGAATCAATTTTTTTTTAAAACCTTTTCATATCCATAACTTATGGAGGTTTCAAAACACTTAAGATCACAACTTAAAAAAAAACTTTTTGAGCTCCAAAATTTTATGACAAAATTTGTAACTCCTTAAAACATTTAGATCAAACTTTTAAAACTAATAAAATAATCATATCATTTTATCTTTTACTAAGTTTGACCTAATTCAACTCATATAGCAAATGATTCAAATTTTACAAATAATTAGTTTTTCACAAAACAAGTAATTATCTTAAAATTTGACAAACTTCATGTTTTTTTTTTCTTTTTTTTTCAACTTTAAAAATCAAACATTTGCATGAATATAACAGAAAACAACCCATGGCTCTGATATCACTGTTGGGTTTTGAGCATTCTAACACTCCTAAGTGTACATGCAACCCTAAATACCTTGGATCTATGTTTTCTCTATTATACATGCAAATATGAATATTCCAAGGTATTACCCTATCTAGCATACTTGGGTAATATAACAAGTTAGAATACATACCTTTTAATGAAGCTTGAAGTCTTGAACTTTAAGAGCTTAGCCCCAATAGTGTGGAAGCTTCAAGTGGAATCACAAATCATCAAAACACCTTGGAAAACCTTTAGAGAATATGGATACTTGGCTCACACTTATGAAATCGGTTATTGCCCTCTTTAGTGTATCCACACTAGCCACTAGCATAATTTCATTAACCATAAGACCCTTTATATAGTGTGGAGGATTAGGGTTAAACCCTAATACCCATGACCTTTCATTTCCTAGGATCCATGGGTTAAAGCTCCATGGACTATCCATGAAGACTTAGCCCAACCTAAATGAACTTGGCCCACTACACACACACACACACACACACACACACACATATATATATATATATATATATATATATATATATATATATATATATATATATATATATATATCTAAGAGTCCATATTTAATTAGTTCCTTTTGATCACTTAATTAATTATAAATTAATTCTTGATCAATACTAATTAAATAATATGATTATATATTAATATATTAGAACTTATAATATATTAATATAAATCATAAATATACTATTCTCAAAAGACTATCCATATAAATTGCGGGAGTGGCTACAACATGAGTGTATGGATTTGAGGCTTCGGGGGTTCTGTTCGAGGCTGGAATGTGAATTGCGGGGACTCTGGAAAGGAGTGATGATTATGTTCAGCTGGGGTTTTGGCAGCTGGAAGTAGAACGGTTAAATTCATGATTTGGTTGTTGTCTTATAGGGCAAGGATTGTACCCTTTCAGTTTTCGAGCTCGAAGGAGTGAGCAGACTTGTGACCCCAGGAGCAGGTTGTATTACAGCTCGGGGTCAGTTGGTTGCAGGAATAGGCAACATTATTTCAGTGCCGGTGAGCGCAGGTGGGTTGACGTGGCATAAGTAATGGTGAGTTGACTTGGACCTCTTGTATCGGACGATAAAGATTGATTGTGCGGTCTATTGCACTTTTGGGATTAAAGACTATGTCTTGGGAGTAGTTTGTAGCCCGGTTTAGGGCAGAGATTGTTTCAACTGTGGACATTTGGGCTGGTAAGCGAGTCAGGGTGCGAACCCTGAAGAAAATGATTCCTAGAGCCCGAGAGCGGAAATTTGTTTGGAACACGTTTGGAAAAAAGGGAATTAGGTAGGGGGTCTGCGGATAAGGTCCCGCAGGAGGGTTATTCAGCATCGTCAGGATTCAGTGGTTTTCGCAACCGTTAGCGATTGACGGACTAAAGCACCAAGGGAAGTAGCTCGTCGCCGAGGTATTAGTTGGAACATATATCTTTTGGTCTTCAGGACTTGAGTGTGAGGTCATTTAAACATTAGTGACAGTCAGTCTCACTGGGATTCAGGAAGTGTTCATCTGGTTCTTAGAAGTGTGTGATCAATTAGGATTGTCTAGTAATGGAGCACTAGCGGGAATGAGTTAATTGTCATCAGGTCGATCGTTGGGAAGTGAGAAGGATTGAGAATCCTCCAATTTTCATGTATTGTGAAGGCTTAGTCGAATCTAAGTGGGGGAGAGTTACCCCGGGATGCAGATCAGGAGAGGTTTTGAAACGGGGATAAGTTTCACAACCTGACGGGAAGAATGGAGGCCCTAGTGGCTGCTTGGTTTGAGGGTTGTGTTTATTGGGGGTTCGACAAAACTTCCCAGCATTAGAAACACGTCTTGTTAAGTGCTTGATAACAGAAGTTGGGGAACCGGGTTGGAGTTCTAGTCAGGAATTGAGTTCAGTTCGAGTATTCGGACGAGGGTGTACTCGACTCTGAGGGTTTTTGGATTGATAGATTGAGGGTTTTGCTAGCTGCCAGGGCTCAGCAGTGCATTCAGCACAGGAGTGTGGGTTATTTAGCGTATGTGGTAGACATGCGAGTCAGGGAACAGACCACAGATTTTCGAGAGGGTGGATGATCGACATGAGGTCTAGGGTTAGGCCGAGATTATAGCCCACAGATTGGATCAGGAGTTAAAAACCCCAAGCGGGGGAGAACTGGCTATATGGGAAAGGGCACCAGGATGGGTCCGGGTTTATGCACAACAGACTTAGAGCGGTCTGGATAGACTGAAGGCCGGTGGGGTGTACCAGTCAGGCCGAAGGCTCGGGGAACGGTCCAAACAGGCTGAAGGCCCAAAGAGGCGGTCCAGACATGCTGAAGGTTCCGAGAGTGGTCCAGGTAGACTGAAGGCCTGGTGAGGCGGTCCAGCCATGTTGAAGACTCTGGGCGCGTGTGTTTGTAGATCTATGTGCAGGTATTGAGTATGCTGCTATGATATAACAATAAGTAGGTCTGTCCCCAAGTATTAAACATGCGGATGGAGTATGCTGAAGACTTTGCATGGGTTTTGTTAGTTTCGCGATTAGGCTCTGAGTTTATATGTGTGTTACGGGGTAGCAACTTGTTCCGCAAGTGGATAGTATAGGGTGAGGTTTCAGCACTGTGACGCTTGTTGGAGTTGTAAAGGACATTGATTAGGTTTTCTTGGGTAATGGAGGAGATGAGTACCTCCAGGATCGAGTGTTAAACATCTGACGGGTCGAAGATGATTTCGAAGGGTTATTAGGAGCATTCCAGTCATGAGCTGAGGGCCGGAGAAGGCATACCAGACTCATGTTGTGGGCTGAGAGGCAATCCAGACCTATGCTGAGGACCATGTAAGGGTATTCCAGTCATAGTCTGTGGGCATAAAGATTATGTTGATTATGTCTTTTGTAGGAGCGCGTTCAGGTTAGATTTTTCTCCTGATCGTCTATGGCGACATATTATATGTGGGAAGGGTTAAGGCGGTCTTGCTCTATGCAGTAGGCCAAGATACCTAGTGCTGGCCGACTGAAAGACGTAGGCACGGAGGCTCAAGAGGAGCGGCAGGGTTGAGGCGGTAGGCCAACAAACCCTGGGAGTTTCAACTCGATGGTTGAATTGATTTGACATATTGGTAGTTCAATTTAGGGTATTCCATCCCGAGGATGACCGGACCCTATGATCATTTGGACTTGGCATATTGGTATTCCCACCCGAACTGTGGTATGGGATAGATATGAGTGCCCTGTTGGTGGGCCGGTAGTGGTAGATATGTTGTTGGTGGTAATCGCTTGCGGGGCTGTATTCTATGGATGGGGTGGACGACAAGGAGCGACATGTTGGATGATCGTTGGTACTGTGTGGAGATTTTATCTGGATGGGCTATTAGGGGGCATGTTGTACTTGATCGGGCTGACGGTAGGTCGTAGGCTCAGGGGTTCAACAAAATGTGATCCATGGTTCTTCTTTCGGGTAGGAATCTTAGAACCCCGAGGTTGAATAGTCTGTTAGTGGTTCTGGGAAGGGAATTAGCGATGGTTAGTATGAGTGGTCTGTCAGGGAGCCAGACCAGATCCAGGTTTAAGATTGCGAGTTAGATAGAGTAAGGTTGTGTTGGATGACATTCAGTTCGACGAGCGCCTGAATTATGCTGAGAGGCCGTGGCCATTCTGGAGAGGAAGGTGAAGATTCTACGGAACGAGGAGATACCTATGGTAAAGGTACAGTGAGAGCATCGGAGGGGAATCCGAATGGACGTGGGAGCTGGAGGCAGGGATGCGGGAGCACTATCCAAGGTTGTTCACCACAGCAGACTTCGAGGAAGAAGTCTAGTTTAAGTGGGGGAGAATTGTAACGCCCCGATTCCTGAGTATCAAATTATGGTGATAAATTCTCATGGATTCAAGGTCTACTCGACGAGTTGGTTGCCTGAATCGTCGAGTAGCAGCGGGTTAGGCCGCAAACTTAAGTAACCTACTCGCCGAGTCCAAGAAAGGACTCGACGAGTAGGAGCTGGAGGATGAAACCCTAATTTCCGGGGTTCCGCACCCTATTTAAAGGATCATTTTGCCCTTAGCCTCCCTTTACTGCCTATTGAGAGTCCAGAAACCCTAATTCGTGTGTGTGCTCCATATTAGTGTGAATTTCAAGCTTGGAAAGAAGCTTTTGTGGCTAGAAGCTTGAAGATCAAGAAGTTGAGGGAAAGAACATTTGGGGATCTAAAGTCTACCTCAGTTTAGCATCATTTGAAGGTAACAAGTTGTTGTCTTGACCTTGTTCTTTCTAGATCTCTTCATGTTGAAGATTAGGGCTTTTATAGCATGGGTGATAACCATTTTCGGGTATGGGCTAGGATCTGAAGTCGTAACTTCAGATCTGAGCTCATCTTGGACTCTAGAGCCATAAAGTCTCCAGCTTTAGCAAGCATGAACCCTCCATGTTGAGATAAACTCCATTATAAGCTTGGGATTGACATTCTAAGCCTATAGAGCCTTGCATGCACATAAACGTTGCAACTTTACGTGATAATCATGCCCTAGGAGCTTAGATCTGCAATATGGAGCCTTTGCATGACTTAAAAAGCATCTAAGGGACTCGGCGAGTCGCAAGGTCGACTCGGCGAGTCATATGAAGATAGTCATGAACTCGATGAGTTGGATGAACAACTCGGCGAGTCCGATGAAGGTTATCGAGTGACTCGGCAAGTCGACTATGGTTTTCCCAACCTTTTGACACTTATAAACGCAACGAGTTGTAAAGGGAAAACTCGACGAGTTGGCTAAGGAGTTACGACCACTGAAACTAGGAACTCGACGAGTCACTCAAGTGACTCAGCGAGTTGGCGAGTCATGGCAGGAACTCGGCGAGTAGCTGAGGGTACTCGACGAGTTGAGGTCAACATGGACTGTTGACCTTGATAGTTGACCTTGACCTTGACCAAGGGTTGACCAGTTGAGTTCTGAGGGTATTTTGGTAAATTGAATATTGATAGCAAAGGACATTGGTGAATATAGGTGTTGGAGTTGGAGCTACATTCGGAAGAGTTTGACACTACCTTCCGAGCTACCTGCGAGGTGAGTTATCCTCACTATACTAAGGGGTCTAAGGCACCAAGGCCGGCCCATTGGTTATATTATTCTAGCAGTGTTAGATGTTGGGTATGAGTTAGTGTTTCATGCTAGTGGTTATGCCAGTTAGGTAGATCTGTAGGACTACCTGTGTTGTTATATGATTATCTGCATGCTCAGTAGTTATGATATATGTTGATGTGTTATGGGGGATGGGTTGAGGTGATACTGCTCCGTGCGGTAACCAAAAAACCCGGGAGCATTCTAGGTACGAGCTGTGGATCCGGTAGGCAATCCAGACTCGTACTGTGGGCTCGGTGGCAAACCAGATGTGAGCTGTGGGACCGGAAGGCAATCCAGACTCACACTGTGGGCCCAGTGGTAATCCAGTAGCTGGATTATTCCAGATATGAGCTGAGGGAGACTCGTACTGTGGGCTCGATGACAATCCAGATGTGAGCTGTTGGCCCGGTAGGCAATCCAGACTCACACTGTGGGCCCAGGGGTATTCCAGTCTGTAAAGTTGTGGACCCATTGCATGTTGTTCCGTTTGTTATGTTAGGATGTTGCTGACAAGGTTATGTGGACTGAATCTGTATTGGTATTTTGGGGGTAACTCACTAAGCTTTCGGGCTTAGAGTTTTAGTTTATTGTTTCAGGTACATCAGGGGATCGTTGCAAGGCAAAGGCACGATCGTACAACTCCTCACTTTTTATGACTTTGTTTCTGGGATACTCTGATATGATGCATTTTGAAAACAAGTTTGTAATAGTTAATGGATTTGAAATGTTTTTAAAAGTTTAAATTGGATTGAATTTTATGGGTGTTACATGTTATATGTTTCGGACTTCGGTCTGATGCCTGGCAAGCCCGATGCAGTATATGTGATTATGTTATATGTTATGTTCAGTTTATACCGTACTTCGGTCCGATGTCGGGCGGGGCCCAAGTTATTCCGGACATCGATCTGATGCCGGGCGGGGCCCAAGTTATGCCAGACTTCGGTCCGATGCTGGGCGGGGCCCGATTGTGACATCCCCATTTTTATGGCTAGAAAAGACCGATTTTGTTTATGCTTTATAAAAATCAGAGTACTTCTTTTGATAAAAATGTTGCGGAATTTTTTCCCAGTAAAACATGATAAATACGTTATCAAAATATTTCCGAAGAAATGTATTTTTATTCATTTTAAAACATTTGGGATGTCATTGTCAATACAGAAACATAAGCATAAACAGAACTTACATTCATTTACACTAGTGATCTACACCTCTTTAATCTCTCAGTGTAATGTAACTTCGTATCGGCACCTGTGATTCAAATAAGCTTGAGTGGGTCAGGTTGGGAAACCTGGTGAGTACATAGGGTTTTCAACCCACAATAATATAATTATTATGTTTAAACATCAAACAATCAACCCAATTACCCATCCCCATTATCTTCCTCACTCTTAAGGCTCTACCCTACGAGTCATCTATCCTGCATTCATTCATTCCAAAGTCCCTTGCTTCCAGGGTTTATAAGACAGACACTAAGTCCATAGCTGCCAATGCTCATTCGTAAAGCACTAAATCCATAGCTGCTAAAGTTCATTCATCGGGTACTAAATTCATAGCTACCAGTGTTCATCTAATAGGTACTAAGTCCATAGCTCCCCACGTTTATCTATCAAGTACTAAGTCCATAGCTACCGACGTTTATCCAATAGGCACTAAGTCCATAGCTGCCGATGTTATTTATTAGGCACTAAGTCTATAGCTGCCAATGTTCACTCATATCATCTTTCATCTCTCATCATTCATTTACCCATGTTTTACCCAACATATTCGTAGATATCAAATACATATACAGTTTAAATTATTTAAAACATGTATAAATCATTCATCCAGTATAGATAGCAAGTATACAGGTTATATGCACACATAACACGTAATTTATATAAAATACTTCATATCTATGTGTAAGATGAAAGTAACTATGCACTCACTTGATAAGGTGGTGACTCGGTACTCGGACATCGCTTCGTTTACTTTAAAATAATTTCCTTCGACGAAACCTAGTATTATTACCACTAGATTTTAGTCTAATATTTACTGTGACTAATTATTAGTCTTATTATTATTATTATTATATAAGCGTTTAAACAATATTTTCCAACCACTATGTACAGACAGGGGCCAAACATAAAACACCGGAGGGCAGGATCATTTTGGCATATAACACTTTTGAAATCCAACAACCCAGGCGGCCCTTCAAAACGGATTCCCCATACCGTGAGTGGTTAAAAAGATATTATAACGACACTTATATAACCCATAATAATAGCTCAAATAATTATTATACGGTCCTAATAACGTTACTATATTTAAATAAAAGCTATATTAAAAATTAGGTAGGCGTATCTTACCTACGAGGGGGTTTGGATAGAAGTCGTGCTCTGCAGGGGCCGAACTTCTGAGCCGAAAGCTCTTCTTCTCGGAGCCGTCGAGCGCTCCGGGGCTTTCTTCTAGAGCTAGGGGAGTTTTGGGAGGTTTAGAGATAGAGTAGAGAGAGAAGGGTGGAAGTGTGAAGAAATGAGGGTGGAAGGGGTTGTATTTATAGGTGAAATATGGCTGAAATTAGTGCCACATATCACCATCTAGTGGCAAGCCTTGGGGAGAAAGCAATGGCCAAGATTGTGTCACGTCACCCCTTTTGCAGCAGCACCCTGCCGACTTCTAAACCCCGTAACTTTCGCATAAGAGCT
This sequence comes from Lactuca virosa, assembly GCF_052849685.1. NCBI lineage: Eukaryota > Viridiplantae > Streptophyta > Magnoliopsida > Asterales > Asteraceae > Lactuca > Lactuca virosa. Next base: position 285,863,199 of record NC_136430.1, read on the forward strand.
CCGTTTTCGACGTTCTTTATATCCACACGTAGGTAAAAATAAGATCTACAACTTTCATTTTATCTCCGTCGGCTAATTCTCGACCGGTCTTAAATTTAACAGTATGAGGAGATTATATTGTTAAATGTCCGCGTAAAATTCATAACTTCTACATACGGACTCCGTTTTCGTCTGTCTTTTTACCATTGAGTTCCTATTAATGAGATCTTCAACTCTCATTTAGGTCGCGTAGGCCAAAAACCGTTCGATCTAAAATTCAAGTTTCGGGTCGTGCACTGTTATGCCAAATCTTAGAAAATTCATAACTTCCTCATTCGAAGTCAGATTTGGGTGTTCTTTTTTTGTACGTTCTCGGTTTAACATATACTATAACTTTTGTTTAGATTTATAAGGCTAAAAATTACTCCATTATAAATTCACTATTTACGTCTCCCGGTGCCGTGCCGGTTTTGCCGAAAAACTTCGACGAGCCATAACTTCTTCGTTATAACTCGGATTTCGGCGTTCTTTATATGTACGGAACCCTTGTAACATATATTATGACTTGGTTAAGATTATTCATTCTAAATAATCTTCTATTAAAAATTCATTTTTGACGCTTATCGTCTCTAAATTGACTAGCCCGAATCTACGGGCGTTACAACTGACGCAGTGGGCAAAGCCCAGTATGTGTTATATGTGTTATTGTATGGTATGTGGTAGTTTGGGGGAGCTCACTAAGCTTCGTGCTTACAATTTTCAGTTTTGGTTTTAGGTACTTCTACTAGAAAAGGGAAGAGCTCGGGATGAACGCATGGCACACACCGCAACTTTCAGGATGGGATTGATTGAGACTCTGATATTTTCTCATTTGGTTTTGATACAATATTTGATATGAGATTTTAAGATACATGAGACTTGGTTTTCTTATTGATTATGGATGATTATAGTTTTGATAATGTTTTTCAAACGAAATTTTTGGCTTGTATTTTTGGGATGTTTCAAGTTGGTATCAGAGCCTTGGTTTGAGGGATGCGGGCACATTTTCGGGTGTGTCTGAACTCAAACTAAGGAATTGGTATAGAAATTTTCAAAAGGAAAATCAATTTTTGTAAGAAAGATTTTGAGGAGAGAAAAGAGTTTTAGAAAAAGTGAAAAGAAATTTTAGAAAGAAAAGAACTTTGAAAAGAGAAAAGGGTGTGGTGCATGCAATCAGCTTTACCCATACAAGTTTATGTTATGATATGTTTTTCAGCTTTAGGAGAACTGTATGCTTGATTAGGACTCATGATCTAGGAAGGATGCCTTATGTGCCTGTTATATGTGTACCAGCTTATTGAGAACTGCATGCTAGTACATATTAGTCAGTATGATAGCCAGAGTAGTATATGCTTGATTATGTGTACTTAATGTCCGAATGCTGCTTGCTTTGTGCTTTTAGGAGTTCTAGTTGTCTTTCACTAACTAGTAAACGAATATTTTAAGTTACTTATTGCAAGGACTAAATAATTTCAGAAGGTTAGGTCTAGCTCTATTTCGCAGCTCTTGTTTGAGTCCAACCGTTGTAGGGTAGGATCTCTCATTCGAAGAATTATCTAGTCTGAGTAATATGTAATAGTATTCGCGAGCTAGTTAATGGAAGAAAGAAGATACTTCTTATGCAGCTGATGGCAGAGAGTGGGTTGGTGATTACCATAGGGCAAGCCTAGGATGAGAGTAGCAGAGAGCGGTAGCAGCAGAAGGGATTTGGTGGAGTCAAGGCAGTTCTTGAGGAAAGTACGGATAGATGTGCAAGGTAGTATGTGCCCATACTACTGAAAGCAGAGGATCCGTACTCGAATCAAGGAAGGCTGAGATAAGACCAGGGAACTTGTAGTGTGTGAGATCCCTCAAGTTTTGACGATTATTATGGTGATTGTGATGGTATATTTCTGAGTATAGTGACGCTACGTGGCAGACCAGATGGTAGTTCTGGTGTCGACGAGGGATCAGGCTCGGACTCTGTAGTCGGGCAGCTCGATGATCAGATGAGGGAGTTCATTCCATCTGAGATTATGCACCGTATCACTTACCAGACTCTTGTGATCTTCGGTATGATCGGGGAGGGCAGTTTAGAGATTTGTGATGAGAGGCAGAGTGCATTCCGCACTGAGATGGCAGTCATGATAGGGACACATACGTTGATGTTTCGGGAGTTCAGAGCTTGTGAAGCTCCAGATTATCATGAGGGTTAGGGACCCCATTGCTAGCAGCAGATGGTTGGCAGTTGTCGCCAACGTTTTTCGTACCAGCCGTTGTCTCGAAAGGGGACAAGATCCGATTTACTTCCCGTCTCCTGAAGTACAGAGCACGCGATTGATAGGAAGAGGTTGGTAGTGATTTGAGTGGTGAAGTGGTTGATGTTATGACATGGGATGAATTTTAGACCGGATTCCGCGCAGAGTTTGCCCAGGCGATTGAGGCGCAACAGTTGGCGTGAGAGTTGTTAGATCTCCGCCAGACTACTGAGACTGTGGAAGATATCACTGCCAAGTCTCAGGAGAGAACTTAGTTGGTACTACAGTATGCAGTAGATGAGGAATTGAAGAAGATAAAGTATCAGGACATACTGTAGAATGATAGCAGGGAGATCGTGAGTATCTCGGGGGTGCGAGACCCTAAATGATATGACTTCTAGAGCACGAGAGTGAGATATTGACTTGGATCACATTGGGAAAAGGGAACCAGATCAGTTGTTTATATTGAAGGGTCTCGGGAGGAGACCCAATATTTCAAATCAGCTTTTGTGAGGCCTGCAGGGCCAGAATCAGTGCAGCAATTGCGGGATTGGGAGAGTACAACGTCATCTTGGTTTATTCCAAGACTGAGGAGCAGCATGAGGAGCACCTGAGGGAGGTGCTAGAGACTCTGAGGAGGGAGAGACTTTTTGCAAAGTTCTCCAAATGTGAGTTCTGGGTGCGCGAGGTGCACTTTCTTGGGCACCTTGTCAACCAGAAGGGTATACTAGTCGATCCGGCCAAGACAGAGGCTGTGATGCAGTGGGAGATTCCGAGGTCTCCAACTGAGATTCGGAGTTTCCTGGGTCTAGCGGGTTAGTACCAGAGATTTATACGGGACTCCTCCAAGATTGCAGTTCCTTTGACACGGCTAGCCAAGAAGCCGATGACCTTTCGCTGGGGGCCTGAGCAGCAGGCAGCCTTCGAGACTCTCAGACAGCGGTTGTGCGAGGCACTGATTTTCACCCTGCCAGAGGGTGTAGATGATTTCGTGGGTTATTGTGACGCTTTGATCACAGACATGGGTGCGGTACCGATGTAGCAGGGTCACATGATAGCAGGCCTTAGGGAATAAGATTAGGGATTCCAGTCAGGACATGAGTTTAGTTGAATGTTAGGTCAAGCACGTGTTCGACTCAATATGGAAAGTGTTGTAAGTCTGCAGGTGTAGCCGTAGCATTCACTAGCAGCCAGATAGTGTTAGAGTGTTGTAAGTCTGCGGGTGTATCCGTAGCATTCACTAGAAGCCAGATAGGCTAGAGTGTTGTAAGACTGTGGGTGTAGTCGTAGCATTCATTAGGTTGGTAGATAGCATGGGAGTGTTGTTAGTGTTAGATTAGGTGTCTAAGTTCATAACTATTTCTGGAATGTACTTGACCCGATTAGCATGGTCCATTTGGGTTGCATGGCATTGCAATACTTGGATAGACCAAATTGAGAGAAAGGACACTTAAGGTTTATTAATATATTCTAAGTTCTAATATATTAATAATATTATTTAATTAGTATTGATCAAAGAATTAATTTGGAATTAATTAAGTGATAAAAAAGAGACTAATTAAATATATGGGGTTGATTGTGTAAATCATCTACTCTTGTATAGTGGGCTAATGATCCATGGTTTGTATGGATTGGGTTAAAACCCATAAGGTGCTCCATGTATAATCCATGGAGGTTACAAACTCATGGATCATGGTGTTGGATAAGGTGTCTAAGTCCATAACTTATTTGGTATATACTTGACCCGACCCGGCATGGTCCATTTGGGTTGCACTTCACCCGAACTATTTATATGGATAACATTATGAGAAGAGTATATTTGCGGCTTATTAATATATTATAAGTTATAATATATTAATATGAAATTGTATTATTTAATTAGTATTGGTCTTAAATTAATTATGAATTAATTTAGTGATCAAATGGTGACTAATTAAACATGGGCTATTATATTTATATAGTGTGGGCTAACACTCATTATGGTAATGGGCTAAGCTTATATGGGAGTCCATGGATGATCCATGGAGCTCTTAACCCATGGATCATTGGAAAGGAAAAGACATGGGTTATTAGGGTTTACCCTAATCATGTGCACTATATAAACAAGCTTGTGATGCATGAAATGACACCCTAGTGTGTGTGAAGAAAGGTGGCCGATTTCTAGAGCATAGATATACTCTCTCATAAGTTTTCCAAGTTTGTGGTGATTTGTGATTTCCATTTGAGGCATTCACATTATTGGTGATTGGCTCTCAAACTCCTAAGGAATCAATTCACAAACAAAGGTATGTAATTCATCTAGTTCTTTTATGTTTAAAAGTTCCCCATGCCATGCTAGATAAGTTATAAACCTTGGAAAACAAATTTTGTATGTATTTTAGACAAACATAGATCCAAGGTTTATTAGGGTTGCATGTACACTTAGGAAGTGTTAGAATGCTCAAAACCCAACACATGGAATATGGAAAGCCATGATAATTAGGGTTTACATGGTGTAACCCTACTTGTGCCACAACTATATAAAGAACCCTATGCAAGCAAAATCAATGACTACTTGTACAAGATAGAGGGCAATCCGATTTTGAGGTGCTAGTGAACTTCTCTCAAGGTTATTCCAAGTGTTGTGGTGTTGTGTGAGACATTTGAGGCATCACACTTGAGGTGCTAGGCTCACAAGGTTCTCAAGGAATCCAAACCACAAAAGGTATGTTCTTCTTCTAGCATTTATGTTTAAAAGTTCCCCATGCTATGCTAGATAGGATAAGAACCTCGGAAAATCAATTTTTGCATGTATCTTAGTAAAACATAGATCCAAGGTTTCTAGGGTTGCATGTACACCTTAGGAGTGTTAGAATGCTCAAAACCCTTCAGTTAGATCACGTAAGGAACAGTAGTACCCACCAGTTCGGGTGCAGCAGTGAGGGCGTTGCAAATCCGCATATTGGTTTACAGATTTCCCCAGATGAATTAGACCTCGTGGAGCCAGGGATAAGACTGTCGGAACGTCACTGCAGTCATGGGATCAAGGAAGCAATCGACCGTATGAGGCCAATTGTGATATAAGTCTGCCATTAGTCAGGTAGCAATCACTTTTAGTCTTGGATTTTGGTGACGTCAGGACTCGACGTATGGACCCGATCTGTTAGATCAGAAGGTTATTAGAGCCTCAGTTGCATGATAACTAATAGCAACTATTGACAGCCAAGGATTTCGTTCAGAAGTCGCGTGGGGCGACTGCGTGTGAGTCTTTTTGGCTCCGTAATCGGGTTGGAACCCAGTAATTCAGATTACGGATGAATGAAGTGAAACCAGGAAGGTCTCGATAGACTTTGGGAAAGCAGTCATGTGACAACATACTGCTTCAGGCAGTTCGGTGTTTCAGGCAGTTTTGGGATCTCGAGCAGTATTAGTGTTTCAGGTTTGTAGGTACGGACGGAATAGCTGGTTGATTGGGAAGTGACAAGTCACTCACAGCGGGATCAGTTGAGCCTTGAATAGGTATAAGTGATCTGCAGGGATAATTAGGTTTGTGATCCTGTTTTATAGTGGGAACCTCGAGCTATTAGAAGCTGAGTAGTCTGTTGAGGGATAAACGGACTGGATTCAAAAGATAATGACTCAGTATGAGTGGGCTGTCAGGGAATCAGGTCATCTCGAGACAACAGATTTTAGGGCTTTGCGAAGATTGGTCACGGCTACCCCGGGAAGGCTAGGGTGTGCCCAAGATGGTGAGCATGTTACTAGAGTGGTTGAGCATGTAAGGAATGGTAAGGAATGATTCCGAGGAAGAAATCTAACTTAAGTGGGGGAGAGTTGTAACACCCCATTTTCTAAATAATAAATAAATTAATTAATGAACGAGTAGTAGCCCAAAAATCAATAATTATATAGCAGGGTGTTGGTCTCGAGGAACTAATTTTCATAATTGATAATTTGGGGGTTAAAATGTAATTCTCGGACTAGTTTGTAAATAATTTTGGAGGTTGAGGGTTGCTTGGTAAATTATGGATTTAATTTGAAAGGATTTCGGAAGTCAAGGTGTTGCTGGTAATTTTTGGGACTTATTATGGAAGGATTTTTGGGAATCAAGGGCTGAAAGGTAAAATACGGACTCAGATTGTAAAGATTTCTGAGGGACAGGGCTGTTTGGTAATTTTTGGGCTTAGTTTGAAAAAGATATGGTGGTGAGGGACTGAACTTGTAAAATTGAAAATATGTTTGATTAGGGACACGGGAATGAAACCCGGTACCCCTCCCTCCCTCTCGTTTAATGAAACAACAAACCCTAACCCTAGCATTCTATATCGCTGCCATCGTTCTTGGAGCACCGCAGGCACCGCTTGCATCACTGGGTCCGGCGGCCACTCCATCCTCCGGCTGTTGTGTCGTCTAATGTCGTCGTCATGTCCCCACTGCCGCCAGTGACGTCGAGAATCGCCAGAAGATCGCCGCCGACAGAAGAAGGGTTGTGTCGTCGTCGTGTGATGGTTGTGAGCCATCAGAACCGAAAGGTAAGTCAACCGCAACCCACTGTTCATCTCTTTCTCGTACATTCGATGCCAGAATCGCCATTTCTGCCGTCGGTGGCCCTTGGGGCGTCGTTTTATTCTTTTCCGGTGACGCCTGCCACCTAGGCGGTGGTTGTTTGGATGTGCGTTTGAATGTACATGTTGGTTAATGTGCTTATGGGGTTGTTTGTAAGATTTTTGGCCGGAAAACTCACCGCCACCACCATGAGGTGGTGGCTGCCACCGTTTCTGCCCCTTTACCACCACCAGCCACCATAGGAGGTGGCTGTGTGTGTGTGTTTATTATGTGTGCAGTACTATGTGTGATTTTTTTGGACAGGAACCACCATCACCACCATTGGAAATGGTGGTTGCGTCCGTCAACACCGCCATTAGCCGCTGCTGTTGCCGATAGTGCTGTTGTTTCCGCCGCCGTACGCCACCTGGTGGGTGGGTGGTTTTATGTTACGATCAAGGAGCATGGATGTTATGTGTTGGGAAGGAATTCACGGAAAGCCACCGCCACCACTGTGAGGTGGTGGCTGCCGCTATGTACCACCACCGGCCACCACTAGGGTGGTTGTGTATGTGTGTTTAGCTTAGTGTGAGTGTGTGTGTGTTATTTGAGATTAAGCATTGTCTTGTAATTAGCAAAAAAAAGAATAATGAAAAGAACCATAACCACCACCGTGAGGTGGTGGCCGCCGCCATGAGCCGTCGATGACCACCACTACCCGAGGTGGTAGTGGGTGGTGCCCGACTAGCAAAACCCTAATGGGCCTAAAGACTTATTTTTGGTCCTAATGGACTATGATTGGGTGGAAACCCTAATTAGGGTTTAGACAACTGTTAGATCCCATTTTATGCATCTTATAGGGTAGTTTTTATCATCATTTTAGCATCATATTTTTTACATTTGCATGTCATTTAGATAAATAATGTTCAGCTCATGTCTTTCGTTAGAATTCCCGTACTGCTCATGTTTTTATGTCAATTTCAGATAGTTCGAGTGGAGCAGTGCTTTGGGAGCAGTTGGATGCGTGTTTGGAGCTTAAAATGGAGCTTGGGACTTATGAAGTATGTTGAGGAATGTTTGGAAGATGCTTTGGTCAAGAAACATTCGATCGAATTGATCACACGAAGAAAGAATCTATAATCTAAAGTTAAAGGATGTTGCTGGCAACTTTGACCCCTTGTCAGTATTTTGACCATATCTCGAGAACCATAACTCCGATTGACACGATTCAAAATGATCTGAAAAGTAGACAAAATTTCGGACGTCGTAGGCACAACCTGCGATTGCAGGTTGCCTTCATGCAATCGCAGGTGTGCCCTTTGCGATCGCAGGTTAGGTCGCAACTTGTCTTCGAGGTTCTTTTGTGCCCAAAATTCATCCGGAAGTGAAAAGTCAATACCTGCGATCGTAGGTTGTGTACATGTGATCGCAGGTTGGCCAAAAAGTGTCAAAATAACATCCTACTTCATTAAAAAGGCACTAGACACGTTTTCTTCAAAACCTGTGATCGCAGCTTTGATACATGCGATCGCAGCTGCGTCGTTTTTGCTGCTGGACGTATAAATAGACCCTGATAGCATCCCTGTAACCCAAGTTGGCGATTCCAGAGGTACCAGACGACGAAAATACGATTTTGGAGGTGTTTCTTCACCGATTTCACCGATTTCTGAAGATCTGAAGACTGTGGATCATCTCCTACGTTTAGTTTAGTAAAATTTAGTAGTTTAATGTTTCTTTTTATTGTTTTAGATAAGATTTTAGCCATGTCTGGCTAAACCCTAGTTTTCAGTTTTGCAAAGACAAGTACTTTTCATGTGATTGATCATTAGATCTGGTTTTTGATTTGTGTTTCTATCTAGATTCTTCAGTTTTGTTCTTAATGAATGTTTTATTTTGATTCTTGTTAGTCTGATCACCTAGCTAGGGTTTTATCATTCCAGTTAAACAATTAATAGAATCCGTAATTGTTCTAATTAATTGGTAATAAGTAACAAGTAATAAATCGGTTCCGTGTTTGGGATTCGACTTTATTATAAACTGTAAAAATCATACCTTTACGCTTCCGAGCTTGTGAGAAGTATTGGGTATTGCTGGGAATTTTACAAAGAACTTGATGCAACTTTTCTAATCTTAACTAAGAGCTTGTTTGATTAGATAGTAAAAAGTTATGGTTAATTGAAGAGCTTGTTTTGGTTAACTAAATAAGGTAAAAGAGAAATTACTAGAGCTTGTTAGTTTTTCTCAGTACCAGCTTAGATAGAACGCATCTCAAATAATCAGATCTGGATCAGTTGCATGATTAGGAAAGTCATAGCAGAGCTGAAAACATTTTTATTATTGATTTCCATTTACTTTATTATCACTACATTTCTAGTTATTAGTTTTAATCAAAAACCCCCCTTTTATATTCTGTTTCTTGACTAGATGTGCCTGATGCAAAAAGGCATTGAGTTTTAGGCTGTGTCCCTGAGGATTCGACCCTGCTTCCCTGTGCTATATTTTTAGTGCAACCAGCAGTGATACATTTATTTGTTTAAAACGTGCACGACAGCGTGTTAACAACAACCCTAATTTTGGAATCATGGGCTTGGACTTATCGGGACCCACAATTTGGGCCATTGGAATTGGACTGTGTATTAAGCCCGATTACACCATATGATTTATCTAGTAGAGTAGTGAACTTAATGGATTAAGTCCTTAATGGGTTAAATGGGAAACAGTTAATCTAATTGTCATTTTATGTGAAACCCTAATTTCACTTGGGCCTTAAGTTGGGCCTTTATATTGGGCTTTGGTGATTGGGCCAATAATGGGCCATTCAAGGACAATTATATGGACTAGAATAATTTAATGGGCTTAAGGGTAAGGCCCATGTAAGGGGTTTGGGCCCAATTTGAAAAATTAGGTCATAGATGGGTTATAGTTTGGGCCATGATGAGCATGGGATATTGGACCATCAGAATATCAATTATTGGACCAAGAATAAATGGTTAGGCCTTAAGGCAAGACCATGTAGAGACTTGAGCCCAATTGGGAAAATTGGGCCATAGATGGGCCATGGTATGTTATTAGACTTTTGGGCCTTTGGGATTGGGCCTTGGGCTTGAATCAAGCTAAGATAGGGGTAAAGCAGTCTTTTACCCCAAGCATGGACTTATGAGTATATGTGATGAAACCCAATTATGTGATGGAACCTAAAGAAGTGTCTGTCCGATGAGACACTTGTGATTCCTCTCGACGAGATTGGTTTGGACGAGAATCTACACTTTGTGGAGGAACCTGTTGAAATCATGGATCGGGAAGTCAAGCGTACGAAGCAAAGTCGCATCCCGATAGTGAAGGTTTGCTGGAATGCCAAGCGGGGGCCTGAATTCACTTGGGAGCACGAGGATTCAATGAAGCAGAAGTACCCTCATCTTTTTACAAGTCCATAATTTGTATCTCTACTCTTGAATTTCGGGACGAAATTCCCTCTAACGGGGGGATGATGTGACAATCCTAAACTCTTTCCGTTATCTATACCCGATTTCCGTTAATAAAATTTGGGTTTTATTAAATTCCGTCAACATTCTTGGTTTGGGAAAAGACCTTAACCTTTTAAACCAATAATATGTATTTTATACAAGTCGGAATTAACCGGAAATCACGCGAAAAACTCGAAACTTCACCCGACAGCACCGAGTTCACGGCCAGGACGAGTTTACGGCCGTAAACTCGTGACCGTAAACCCGTTTACGGTCGGTGCCAGGTATCCCTTGGCCGAAAACTCACCCCTATATAAGGGATGAGTGGCCTTCATTTCAGACTTTAAGCGCAAAGGACTTTCTCTCTCTACTCTCTCTTCAATTTTCGAGTTTTGGCTCAAGGATCTTCAAAATGTAAGTGATTCTTCACTTCTATCGAGTTTCAAACCCTTTTCTAGTGATGAATCCATGTTTCATCTCATAAATTTCATCTTTTTCTAGATTTTCTCTCTCACCAAGAACACCAAGAACACACACTAGTTCTTGGTGGCTAAAAACCTCATTCCAAGCCTCTTACAGTAAGTAACTACTCCCTATGCTTGTTATCTACTAGGAATCACTTGTTGTCACCTAAAAATCGACCTGAAATCATGAACACGAAATGGGTTTACGGCCGTAATCCCTTCAATGGCTGTAAACTCCATTTTTGGTCGATTATTGGCCTTTAAACTCTTCCTTGAGCTGGGCACAAGGCTTAGAACACTTCCAAGAGGCTAGAAAGGAACTTGAAACACCGAAAAGCGCACCTTTCACCAAGTGTTTACGGCCATAAGCTCATGGGCCGTAAACTCACAGGCCGCAAACCCATGGACCGCTAACACTTGGACCGCAAGCTCATGGGCCGTAAACCCTGTTGGGCCGCAAACCCCTGACCGTACACTCCTGATTACGGCCGCAAACTCCCTATCTTAAATGACGTGTGATTCTAACACTTAGTTCAAGTGTTTCCTAGTCCCTAAGGTGGTTTCCTTCCATAACAGATAGTGTTATGTCCTCATCTAATACATATATGTGTTACCATATGTTAATAGGATCCACTTGCGTACGAAACATCAGTTGACACTCAACATCCACACCGTCCTTACACTCGGGTCTTACGTCAAACTGTGAGTTCATACCCCTACACTTTTACTGGTTTTAAAACGTTTTCAGGGGGGAATACAAGCTAAACTATAAATGCTTTGTTAATACAAAGAGCTTTTAACAAGTATAAAACTCATGCAATTCTCATACATTAACCCTTTTGTACTGTGTTAAGCATAAGGGACGTTTTCATTAAAATTGCATAGTTTTCCGGACTCGACATTCACTACACTATACATGCAAACTATAATCGGTATAGTTTGGGATTTTCTAAAACATAACAAGTACATAAACTTTCACTACTAAACATATACACTAATACAGAAATGGTTTACAGTCTACATCACTACATTATCATGGTATTCATAACTGTAATATTCACTACATACGTTATACATACGGATTTTCACTACGATAAAACGCTATGACACTACATGTAAACTAGATTGTACGATACTGTAAGGCGCTACTTCACTACTGTACCCTTAGGTGTACAGGGATAAATCCTATCATAGTATAACCAGAGTCTCCTGGAGGGAGAGCGTGAGATTTGTGAATAGATATATTCGGGACTGACAATCCCACACCTGAACTGCTAGCTACAGTTAGGCAGGCATGCCTGGGGTGACAAATGTCATTTAACTCAACGCCTGAAGAACGTTGGAAAGGTATCTAGTCATATCAAGCATGGTTATACGACTCACATTATGTATAAATCACCTTTAGTTTACAACCTGGCACTCTTCAACAATTTTATTTATACCAAATAGAACTAGCACACACTACGTATACTGGCTAAAGCCAGGGCTTTCAAACAAGAACCGATCATGCAATGGTTTCAAATATAAAATACTTATACTTCATGATTAGCCTTAGCTAGTCACATGAGGTAGTATTTTCGCATATCACTACAGTTTTCAGTAACGAACATTCATCGTTTTATAAGGAATTGATAACGCTACATTTTCACTAAAGAAAATATCGGTTTTTCTTGGAAACATACAGATATTCATGGTTTATTACAGAACTGATAACACTACATTTTCACTAAAGAAAATATCGGATTTTCTTGGAAACATACAGATATTCATGGTTTATTACAGAACTGATAACACTAGATTCTCACTAAAGAAAATATTGGATTTTCTTGAAACTATACAAACACTTTTACAAACTCATCATCAAGTTTTCATTGCAAACTATCGCTTATGAACTCACCAGCTTTATGCTGATATTTTTAAATTGCTTGTATTCTCAGGAAATCAGTAGACAGATATCTGCTGGATTTTGAGGAGTTAGAGCAATAAGAGTTTATGCTTATATTCATACAAACTATTTGATGTAATTCAAACAAGTTTCAGAAATTTCCAAATTGATGTAAACATTTTTATTCAAGTATTCACTGTAATGGTTGTGTTGCTATGATTGCTATTATACATTGGTTGTGATGCTATACATGACGTCCTCCACCCCAGAATGTTTCCGCCATTTCGGTTTTGGGGTGTGACAGATTGGTATCAGAGCCCTTGTTTCTAACGAACTAGTATACCAAACCATACGTGGTATACAACTATAAACACTAAGGGGCCTAAGTGCTCTACACTAGAAGTATACTTTCAAAAATATAAGTATTTTTATAAAAAGTATACGAGCATGCATACATAACAGAATTCGTGTCATTAGTGGAACAACACAAAAAGTATTTGGATGTTTGGACACTGCAGTTAAACCTAGGCAGTTATGTAATCATGTTTCGGGTGAATATAGCGTGATCAACTATATTCAGTCAAAACATGACTAACATGTGCTTGGGAGTGACGGTGTTGTTACAGCAGGCCTAAAACTTACCAAAAACATTCATCATAAAATACTATAGGGGTATTTTGCTAGAGCCAAATTCAATGAGGATATTCATTCTTAGTGTTGCTACCTATTTGTTTCATAGCGATAACTTAGTTACATTAGTAACCTTTCTTTGCTTATCGCTTGGTAGAACACTTCATTATCAGGATGAGATATATTTTGTTTCATATATCTTGAGGACTTACCATCCTCTTCTTCCTAATTGTTTCTAGAAAAAGATGCCTCCCTGACCAAGACCCATCAGAAGAAACGAAAACACTCCGCCACCACCACCACCTCCTCAGGTCGACCCTGTTATGTTTCAGGCAGCAGTTACAGCCGTCGTGACTGCAGCAATGGCACAAGTGAACTCAGGTGGGGCTGGAGGTGGAACCAACCCTCAGAGACAAGATGGAAGTCAGGGACATCAAAAAGGAGTGTTCCTACAAGGTCTTCATGACAGCAAAACCCAAGTCCTTCGACGGAAATGGAGGTGTCATCGCTCTGACTCGATGGTTCGAAAAGATCGAATCCATCTTCGAGATTTGCGCCTGTTCCGAAGCAAACAAGGTGAAGTTCGCCGCCTGCACTTTCAACGACATAGCTTTGACCTTGTGGAATGGTCGAGTCAAAACCCTAACCCTTCCAGTGGCTAATGCCATGGGTTGGGAAAGGCTGAAGGAACTCATGCTTGCTGAATACTGCCCGAGGGGCGAGGTGCAAAAGTTGGAGCACAAACTTTGGAACTTGAAGATGAAGGGTTCTGACATTGCTGCCTACACTGCTAGATTCTGTGATCTGGCGCTTCTCTGTCCGGCGGAAAGCAAGAAAATCGAGAGGTACATCTGGGGACTGACACATCCCACCAAAGGAAATGTCTTGGCTGCTAGACTGACTACATTTGAAAGCACCAAGGATCTGGCACAGGTTTGGATCGATAATGGGGTTGATCTAGATGAGGTGGCAGCTGTTGCCGAGCCACAGAAGGAAAGTGGTGGGAAGAAGAAGAAATCATGGAACAAGCAGAAGGGTCAGTCTTCACAGGATCCCTCCAAGAAGCAACAAACAGTGGCAGTTCATGCTGCTACTACCCCTGCTGCTACTCCAGCCGTTGTCCCAACCACCCAAGCTCCTACCGGTGGTTACGCCGGGAAGCTACCTCTATGCAAAAAGTGTAACTTCCATCATCACGGACCCTGCCGTGAGTTGAGCTGCAACAGCTGTGGAAGGAAGGGACATACAGCTCGATACTGCAAGACACCAGCCCAACCAACCAACCAGGCCCTAGGAGCGGGTGCTGGTCAAGCCTGTTATGGATGTGGGGAGGCTGGGCACTTCAGGAGAAACTGCCCCAAAGCAGCAACAGGTGGCAATGCAGGAAGAGTTCTGGTGATGGGCCAGGAGGAAGCTGTCGCTGATCCTACCCTTGTTACGGGTACGTTCCTCCTTGACAACTCTTATGCATGCATTCTTTTCGATTCTGGTGCTGAGAGGAGTTTTGTTAGTCATGCATTCAAACATCTGATCAAACGTAAATCCCAACCTTTAACCGAAACGTTCACCGTCTAGATGGCTAACGGAAAGAAAGAGAGCACAAATGACATATTCATAGGCTGTACTCTTACCCTATACAATCATTCCTTTCCCATCGATCTTATGCCAGTATCCATCAAGAGCTTTGATGTCATTATCGGCATGGACTGGTTGAGCTCCAACCGTGCTGATATTCTCTGTTTCGAGAAAGTTATCCGTCTCAATCTTCCCTCTGGTGAAGCCCTCGTGATTTACGGAGATAAGCCTAGCTCAAACATTCGTATTATTTCATGCATCAAGGTCCAAAAGTGTCACACCCCGATCCTTGTCGGAATCGATCAAGGCGTGATATATTGTTCAAAGTCTCATGACAACTATGTTATAATATGATTAGATTCAATTAAGTACTAAGTATGCAAACAAGATCCACAACATACAAATACAAATCCAAATACGAACAACATTTATTACATCAAATTTAAATTGTCTTGTAGATTTCTAAGGCACAACCTATTTTTCATCAATCTTCATTCTTCAAATCTGCATCATGGGTAAAAACAGGTCAACTACGAGAGTTGGTGAGTAATCTAATTTTAGTAGAGAAAATTGTGAAGTTGAAACATTTATAATTTGAAATTTGTTTTCTTTTGAAGTTGACAAACAATTGTATTTGAGATAACGGTTTATAAATCAAAAATTGATTAACAAATGATAACAACAACAATAAGTCCTCACCCTATATATACATATGTATATATATATATATATAAATATATATAGGATGGAGCATCTAATCATCAAACACACTCAACCACGTGCGATCAATCACCTTAGCGTCCCAAGGCGGGGTGGTCAACCCAATAGCGCTATTATTGTCCATAACGTACCTCAAGAATACGGGCATAGTCATGGAGATTAGACTAAAAATGATAATGCACTACAAGTACATGTAGCGTAAACAAACAATAGTTATACAATTAATGACTCACGTATAAATGTCCCAACAATGTCTCAATTGTGATAAAAAAATAAAATGAAGTTGGAACATATTAGAACCACATGATACACCCCAAAAGTATTGAAAATTATAAATTATGGGGTAGATTACTCACATTAGTCCCAAAACGAAATGCGTGTGTCGTACGATAGACGGTTCGGGTCAAAATGGCGTAGAACCTAATATAATTAATAGTTTTGGTTTAGGAACTGCTAAACGAGAATGGAGTATTAATACAAATAATTAGACACATATTCTTATATTAGATGAATTAACAATAATTCATTTTGATTAGAATATTAAGGTATTCATTTGTTAAATGAATTTTAAATTGAATTAATTACTTTGCATAATTAATTTATATTTTCAATTTAGGCCAGATTTTAATAATTTCTTATTAAAATAATAACTTGCCCAATTATAATTATTTACAGATTTTAACAATTATTTATATGAAATAATCATTAAAATGCATTTTTACATGCTTAAATACTTAGGAAAATAGTTTTAAATAGTAAACAGTATTGAAAAATTATGAAATTATTAGAAAATCATTATTTCATACAATATGAATTACTGTAAAATTGTTATATTTTTCTGAACTGTTTTAGTATTTATTTAATATTTTAATGATTAAACAACACAAAATTCGGGAAAAATAGTAAATTATTCCCAAAACTTCTGTAAAATTAACCATAGTTTTATAACATGATATAGAGCCCAGTGTATAAGTTTCAGATATTTGTGACTATGGGAAGTATTTTTTATATATTTCATTATTAATTAATCAATAAAATCATAAATAATAGTAAACAGTAATATAAATGCATGAAACTTCATATATCATGTTTAATCAATATATAGGTCATCCCAGAATTTTCTCAAAATTTATTGAATGCAACAAGTATTTTATGTGAATTAATTCCCTACTTTATTGCAATAATTATAATAATTCAATAAAAATAAGTTATTTTCTGAAAATTTCCAGAACTTCTTATTTTATTGATGGTATTCTGAGAAAAATCAGGTTTATGCATAAAATGAGTTTTAGATATTTTGGTGGATTTAATTTGTTTCTTGTATGAATTTGAAACTTTTAACAACATACCTTGATGAATGCTTCAAGAGGGATGAAGATTTGAGTATAATAGATTGTTCTTGGCTGGAATATGAGTATCTCTTGGATGAATTTCGAGATTGAGAGTGAGAGAAAGAATAGAGAAGGTTTAAGTGGTGAAGAGAATAATATGTTGGGAGAAAAAGGAAAGGAAAGTGGATGGGAGGGGTGAGTGGGAGACCATGGGAATAATCTTTTTGCTTTTGGTGGTCTTCATAATTTCCCACTAACACAAGCATCTTTTATATAATTAATATAAGAGTTTTATAAAATTTAAAGTAAAGTTTATAAAAATAGAGTTTTATAAAATTTAATGGAAAGTTTATAAAAATGGAGTTTTATAAAAGATAGGTTATTATTTGATTATAACAATCTACTTTGATTTGAAGTTTAATTATATCATTCAAGTTTGATTCTTTTAATTTAATTAGAGCATTATACTTTGATTTGATTTTAATATGGTATCAAAATTTAATTTGATTATAGTTATAACGTTGTACTATACTATGTTGCTATTAACATCAATTTATATCGTAGTGTGTGGGTTTTGATCCTATTAGCATCAAGTAATCTTGAGTAGGGTTTATTAAATTTCCAATTGGGTTGGGTTGACCCGAATCCATTTTAGGCGGATGTCACAGTCTCCCCTAATTTAGGAAATTTCGTCCCGAAATTTAAGAAGAGAGTACCTTAAGAGAAAAGTTGTGGGTATTTGGTACGAATATGATCCTCACGCTCCCATGTATACTCAGGTCCACGTGCCGACTGCCACCTGACCTTAACCAGGGGAATGCGACTTCTTTTGAGTTGCTTTTCCTTTCGGTCGGCAATTTCCAAGGGTTTCTCGGTAAATTGCATTGTCTCGTCGATTTGGATATCCTCGAGAGGAACATGAAGGTTCTTGTCTGCTAAACACTTCTTGAGGTTGGCTATATGAAAAACTGGGTGAACTTTCTTAAGCTCTGTTGGTAGATCCAACTCGTAGGCTACTGGTCCGATCCTTTTTATGATCTTAAACGGGCCTACGTAGCGTGGTGCCAATTTACCCTTGCGTCCAAATCGAACCACACCTTTCCATGGGGACACTTTTAACATGACCATGTCACCCAGGGTAAATTCAAGCGGTTTGCGTCGCTTGTCGGCATAACTCTTTTGTCGGCTACGAGCTGCGAGAAGGTTATCGTGAATCTGAGTGATTTTGTCGGTTGTTTCCTGGATAAGCTCAGGACCAACGATTGGAGAATCCACTGTTGCGCGAATCACGTGGGACTCACCAATTTCATGCCAACAAATAGGAGATCGGCATTTACGGCCATACAATGCCTCAAATGGTGGCATCTTGATGCTAGAATGATAACTGTTATTATAGGAGAATTCCACCAACGGTAAATGAGAGTCCCAGTTTCCTCCGAAATCCAAGACACACGCCCTCAACATATCTTCGAGTGTTTGAATAGTCCTCTCAGATTGACCATCGGTCTGAGATGATAGGCGGTACTGAGATCGAGGCGGGTTCCCATGGCTGTTTGAAGTGATTGCCAAAACCGAGAGAGAAATCTCCCATCACGATCTGAAATGATGCTGAGAGGAATGCCATGCCGACTAGCTATCTCGTTGATGTAAATCCGAGCAAGTTTTTCGACTTTGAAATTTTCACGGATAGGAAGGAAATGAGCGGATTTGGTCAAACGGTCAATGATTATCCAAATGTTGTCGTGTCCTTTTGTGGTACGGGGAAGTTTGGTTACGAAATCCATGGCGATCGCTTCCCATTTCCACCTGGGGATTTCTGGTTGGACCAATAGTCCAGAGGGTCGTTGATGTTCTACTTTGACCCTGGAACATGTAAGACATTTGGCCACGAATAAAGCAATATCCTTTTTCATTCCCGACCACCAATAATTGGTTCTCAGGCCATGATACATCTTGTCAGTGCCCGGATGAATGGAATATCGGGTTTTATGGATTTCTTCCATCAGGAATATACGAAGATTGTCACGATCTGGGATCCAGATGCGATCTTGATAATAGAAAATACCATCAGATTTAGTTTCCAACTTCCCATCAATTCCCGTGGGCATGTCATTTTCGGTAATTGCCGAGTGTTGGGCTCCTCGAATTCGGTCGCTGAGATTGGACAAGATAGGAGAACATATTAGATGAAATGCATGGGCATGTTCTTTTCGGCTTAACGTGTCGGCTACGACATTTGCCTTGCCCAGATGATAGCGTATTTCACACTCGTAGTCATTTAGGAGCTCGACCCATCGTCTTTGCCTCATATTGAGTTCCTTTTGATTAAGAATATGTTGCAAGCTCTTGTGGTCGGTGAAAATTACGCATTTAGTGCCGTAAAGGTAATGCCTCCAAATTTTAAGAGCGAAAACCACGGCACCGAGCTCCAAATCATGAGTCGTATAATTTCTTTCGTGGATTTTGAGCTGTCGTGATGCGTAAGCTATAACCTTTCCCTTTGCATCAAAACACAACCTAGACCGAGATTGGAGGCATCGCAGAATACCACGAAATCTTCGGATCCTTCAGGGAGTGTAAGAATCGGAGCATTACACAAACTTTGTTTAAGGGTTTGGAAAGCGTATTCCTGCTTGGGTCCCCAATCAAATGGTGTACCCTTGCAAGTGAGAGAAGTAAGCGGTAAAGCAATCTTTGAGAAATTTGAAATGAAACGCCGGTAATAACCGGCTAAACCGAGGAAGGACCGAATTTCCTTGGGGGTACGTGGGGCTTTCCAATTCTGGACTGCTTCAACTTTTGCGGGATCGACTAAAATACCCTTGTCACTTACAATATGACCAAGGAATTATACCTCATTTAACCAAAACTCGCATTTCGAAAATTTGGCGTAGAGCCGATTTCCTTGCAACGTTTGGAGAGTTAGGCGAAGGTGTCTTTCATGCTCTGCCTTTGTCTTGGAGTAAATGAGGATGTCATCAATAAAGACGATAACAAAACGGTCGAGATAAGGTTTAAATACCCGATTCATCAAGTCCATGAATACGGCAGGGGCATTTGTTAGGCCGAAAGGCATAACAGTGAACTCGTAATGACCATAGCGGGTTCGGAAAGCGGTTTTGGGGATGTCTTCTTCCCGTACTCGAAGTTGGTGATAACCCGAGCGAAGGTCAATTTTTGAGAAGCATGAAGCTCCTTGAAGCTGATCAAAAAGGTCGTCGATCCGAGGTAACGGATATCGGTTCTTGATGGTTAATTTATTTAACTCCCGATAATCGATACACATACGAAACGAACCATCTTTCTTTTTGATGAAGAGAACCGGGGCTCCCCAGGGTGAAGTACTAGGGCGGATAAATCCCTTATCGGTTAATTCTTGGAGCTGACTTGCCAATTCTTGCATCTCGGCTGGAGCCAACCGATATGGAGACTTGGCTATGGGAGTAGCCTCAGGAACAAGTTCGATGCGGAACTCTAGCTCACGTACTGGAGGGAGTCCAGATACATCATCATGAAAGATGTCGGGAAAGTCTCGTACTATCAGAATATCTTCGATCTTCTTTTCTTTGACCTTTGTTTCCACCACATGGGCTAAGAAAGCCATATATTCTTTTCGTAGATATGATCGAGCTTGAGTACATGACATAAGACTAAGCTTTTTCGAATGAGTCTCGCCATAAATACGAAGACTTTGACCGTCGGCGAGAGGAATACGAATGAACTTATCGTAACATACTATTTCAGCATGGTTTTGGGATAGCCAATCCATTCCTACGATGATGTCGAAGCTACCAAGTTCCATAGGAACTAAATTGACAGAAAATTTATGACCGTAAAAATCGAAAGTGCAATCTTGGATGATTGCATTGAGTGAAACGTATTTTCCATCGGCGACTTCTACGGTAAAGTATTCATCAAGAATCGTGCGAGGTGTGTGAAGTATGGGCTCAAATTCCAAAGACACAAAACTTTTATCGGCACCTGAATCAAAAAGTACTGACGCGTAGCAGTTATTTATGAGAAACGTACCATTTACGACCTTGTTATCGGTCTTTGCTTGGGTTGCGGTAATGACAAAGGCTCGGCCTATGGGAGCTGGAACCTGCATTGTTGGATTTGCCTGGGCTTGGGTGTTGATGATATTGACTAGCCTAGGACACGCGTTTCTGAAATGGGTGGGGTCACTACAGTTGAAGCATGTTCCAGTTGGATACCGGGTTTGTGTTTGCTGATTTGAGGGTAGATAGAGTGGTCGCTGAGTTTTTGGTGCACGACATGTGTCCGCCAAGTGGCCATAGCGACCATAATTCGTACAGAGGCGACACAGGCTGGTGGTCATATGGTGATAGTTACAGTGGTTACAGAGGGGGTGAGGTCTGGTATACGGCTTTTTATTCGGTTGGGCTTGTGGGGTGACTTGGGTGATAGGAGTAGCAGGGGTAATAACAGCATGGTTGTGGTGATGACTTTTCCGCTTCTTTTTGTCATGTCGGTGGGAGGACTCGGACTTGACAATTAGGGGGGTCTCAGGGGTCGGCTTTTCAGTTGACATCTTTGAACCCTTGCGTGGGAGGACACCATCGTTCATATTGTCCTCGTTGAGTTGACCTGCTATTTCAATGGCAGATTCTAGGGTAGATGGCCTGCTGCTGGTCACCGAATCACGGATCTGGCGTGGTAACCCTTTGATGTAGCGACGTATTGCAGTTTTCATAGGTTGAACCATGTGAGGTAGGAGTCTCGATAGATCATGGAATCTATTGGTGTAGGTCGCGTTGTCGCCTCCCACCTGTTTCAGATTCCAGAATTCATCCTCGAGAGTTTGCAATTCGCTGTCAGGGCAGAACTTCTCCATCATGCATTCCTTTAGTTTTGACCAGGTCATTCCCAAGGCAACAACCTCTCTCTTTGCCCGTTTTTCTAGGTTCCACCATGTGAGAGCATGACCTTGGAGGCACCCTGTAGCATGACGGACCATCAGGTCCTCAGGACACTCGCTATGGATGAAAGTACTCTCCATTTGTTCAATCCATGTGAGGAGTGCGGTGGCACTATCGATGCCTTTGAAGTAAGGCGGATTGCAGTTACGAAAGTGCTTGAACGAGCAACGAGGAGTGGTTGCTGGAGCTTGTGGCTGAAGAGAATGAAGTTGGGTTGCAATTGTTGGGATGACGTTTGCTACCTCCTTGGCGATAAGGGCAGCTAGCCTTCGGTTGTTGCGAGCAGCGTATGGGGGTCGTAATGCCATCTACGAGAAACACGCATATGGACTTGTGAGTTATTTGTAAATTGATTATGGAAATAAAGTTTTTAGACATTGTTGGGTAAAATAATTGTAAAACACTTGTTGGGCCATGGTTAGGAGTGTTGGGCACCTTTTGGGCTTTCCATGGTTACTAAATGTGAAACATGTAGCACTTGCGTGGGCCCCCACAAAACTAAGTTTTCACATGTCTTTCCCACTACTAGGCCCATTAGGGAACTTAATAGTCCAATGAGTTGGCCATTTTGGAGTGTATCTTTTCGGATACGTTTGATAAGGTCGGGTATTTTGATGGCTCAAAAGTAATGTGAATGACGCGCTTTGGCCTATAGGTTTGGGAACTCTCGCCTTTGGTCCCCAGATAAGCAAACTGGTCCCTCGGTTGATTGGGATGTATACGAATGCTTACCTAGTCAGGACTTTCGGGCTACCGGCACCTCCCCCTTCCAGTTACTACGCATCCATTACTATGATCCTACCCAACTAGAGTGGATGACTTTGAATTTCCTATGAGCTCTAAGGAATATATATGTATATACAAAACTACTTGAATATGTGTACGATTTTTAGAGAAAGACGAGAATATTCACCAGTGTATGCACACATATAAGTGTCAGGAGTAATACGTATGCACTTAAGGGAGCAATTAACACACAAAGGTATTCCTAGGTGTTTCTAAGTGCGAATTGCATGCAGTTGTGTGTGCATTTTATAAACTAGCATACGAGAGGACCCTAGAGGCTATAGACTAGGTCAAGGCAATTAACCTAATTCCCTATAGTCAAGGGCTCTGATACCAATCTGTCACACCCCGATCCTTGTCGGAATCGATCAAGGCGTGATATATTGTTCAAAGTCTCATGACAACTATGTTATAATATGATTAGATTCAATTAAGTACTAAGTATGCAAACAAGATCCACAACATACAAATACAAATCCAAATACGAACAACATTTATTACATCAAATTTAAATTGTCTTGTAGATTTCTAAGGCACAACCTATTTTTCATCAATCTTCATTCTTCAAATCTGCATCATGGGTAAAAACAGGTCAACTACGAGAGTTGGTGAGTAATCTAATTTTAGTAGAGAAAATTGTGAAGTTGAAACATTTATAATTTGAAATTTGTTTTCTTTTGAAGTTGACAAACAATTGTATTTGAGATAACGGTTTATAAATCAAAAATTGATTAACAAATGATAACAACAACAATAAGTCCTCACCCTATATATACATATGTATATATATATATAAATATATATAGGATGGAGCATCTAATCATCAAACACACTCAACCACGTGCGATCAATCACCTTAGCGTCCCAAGGCGGGGTGGTCAACCCAATAGCGCTATTATTGTCCATAACGTACCTCAAGAATACGGGCATAGTCATGGAGATTAGACTAAAAATGATAATGCACTACAAGTACATGTAGCGTAAACAAACAATAGTTATACAATTAATGACTCACGTATAAATGTCCCAACAATGTCTCAATTGTGATAAAAAAATAAAATGAAGTTGGAACATATTAGAACCACATGATACACCCCAAAAGTATTGAAAATTATAAATTATGGGGTAGATTACTCACATTAGTCCCAAAACGAAATGCGTATGTCGTACGATAGACGGTTCGGGTCAAAATGGCGTAGAACCTAATATAATTAATAGTTTTGGTTTAGGAACTGCTAAACGAGAATGGAGTATTAATACAAATAATTAGACACATATTCTTATATTAGATGAATTAACAATAATTCATTTTGATTAGAATATTAAGGTATTCATTTGTTAAATGAATTTTAAATTGAATTAATTACTTTGCATAATTAATTTATATTTTCAATTTAGGCCAGATTTTAATAATTTCTTATTAAAATAATAACTTGCCCAATTATAATTATTTACAGATTTTAACAATTATTTATATGAAATAATCATTAAAATGCATTTTTACATGCTTAAATACTTAGGAAAATAGTTTTAAATAGTAAACAGTATTGAAAAATTATGAAATTGATAGGAAATCATTATTTCATACAATATGAATTACTGTAAAATTGTTATATTTTTCTGAACTGTTTTAGTATTTATTTAATATTTTAATGATTAAACAACACAAAATTCGGGAAAAATAGTAAATTATTCCCAAAACTTATGTAAAATTAACCATAGTTTTATAACATGATATAGAGCCCAGTGTATAAGTTTCAGATATTTGTGACTATGGGAAGTATTTTTTATATATTTCATTATTAATTAATCAATAAAATCATAAATAATAGTAAACAGTAATATAAATGCATGAAACTTCATACATCATGTTTAATCAACATATAGGTCATCCCAGAATTTTCTCAAAATTTATTGAATGCAACAAGTATTTTATGTGAATTATTTCCCTACTTTATTGCAATAATTATAATAATTCAATAAAAATAAGTTATTTTCTGAAAATTTCCAGAACTTCTTATTTTATTGATGGTATTCTGAGATAAATCAGGTTTATGCATAAAATGAGTTTTAGATATTTTGGTGGATTTAATTTGTTTCTTGTATGAATTTGAAACTTTTAACAACATACCTTGATGAATGCTTCAAGAGGGATGAACATTTGAGTATAATAGATTGTTCTTGGCTGGAATATGAGTATCTCTTGGATGAATTTCGAGATTGAGAGTGAGAGAAAGATTAGAGAAGGTTTAAGTGGTGAAGAGAATAATATGTTGGGAGAAAAAGGAAAGGAAAGTGGATGGGAGGGGTGAGTGGGAGACCATGGGAATAATCTTTTTGCTTTTGGTGGTCTTCATAATTTCCCACTAACACAAGCATCTTTTATATAATTAATATAAGAGTTTTATAAAATTTAAAGTAAAGTTTATAAAAATAGAGTTTTATAAAATTTAATGGAAAGTTTATAAAAATGGAGTTTTATAAAAGATAGGTTATTATTTGATTATAACAATCTACTTTGATTTGAAGTTTAATTATATCATTCAAGTTTGATTCTTTTAATTTAATTAGAGCATTATACTTTGATTTGATTTTAATATGGTATCAAAATTTAATTTGATTATAGTTATAACGTTGTACTATACTATGTTGCTATTAACATCAATTTATATCGTAGTGTGTGGGTTTTGATCCTATTAGCGTCAAGTAATCTTGAGTAGGGTTTATTAAATTTCCAATTGGGTTGGGTTGACCCGAATCCATTTTAGGCGGATGTCACAAAAAGTATCTGCGAAAGGAATGCCATGCATTTCTAGCGCACGTCGTTGATGAAACGAAGAAAGTTAAAGACCTCGAGAGTCTCCCCGAAGTCTGCAACTTTCCTGATGTTTTTCTCGAAGACCTTCCAGAAATTCCTCCCGAGCGCCAAGTCGAGTTTCGTATCGACTTGATCCCTGGAGCTACTCCTGTAGCTAAATCCCCTTACCGTCTAGCGTCGGCAGAAATGCAAGAGCTATCCAGCCAGCTCAATGAGCTAATCAGCAAGGGATTTATAAGACCGAGTTCCTCACCCTGGGGAGCTCCGATCTTATTTGTGAAAAAGAAAGATGGAACCTTTCGGATGTGCATTGACTACCTAGAGCTGAACAAGCTGACCATCAAGAACCGTTATCCCTTACCCAGGATCGACGATCTATTCGACCAACTTCAGGGAGCCAGCTATTTTTCGAAGATAGATCTAAGATCAGGGTACCATCAGTTGTGGGTTCACGAGGATGATGTGCCCAAAACAGCATTCAGAACTCGCTATGGACACTACGAGTTTGTAGTAATGCCCTTTCGTCTGACCAACGCACCGGCAGTATTCATGGACCTGATGAATCGGGTGTGCCGCCCTTTCCTAGACAAGTTCGTAATCGTGTTCATCGACGATATACTTGTCTATTCGCGGAGTGAGGAGGATCATAAACAGCACTTGAGGCAGGTGTTGGAAACATTAAGGGCAGAAAAACTATACGCTAAATTTTCGAAGTGTGAGTTCTGGATCGGGAAGGTAAATTTCCTTGGTCACGTGATTAGCAAGGAAGGAATACACGTGGACCCTTCCAAGATCAAAGCGATTGAGAATTGGTCGGCACCAAAGACACCCACAGAAATCCGGCAATTCTTGGGTCTCGCGGGCTATTATCGCAGATTCATCCAGAACTTCTCCAGAATCGCTAAGCCCTTAACTACCCTGACATAGAAAGGTGTAACCTTTAGTTGGGGAGCCAAGAAAGACACTGCATTCCAAACGTTGAAGCAGGCCCTGTGCACCAAACCTATCTTGTCCCTGCTCGAAGGGACGGAGGACTTCGTGGTCTACTGTGATGCATCCAATCAGGGCTTAGGCTGTGTGCTCATGCAACGAGGAAAGGTTATCGCTTATGCCTCGAGGCAGTTGAAAACACACGAGGTCAATTACACAACTCACGATCTAGAGTTGGGAGCAGTGGTCTTTGCATTAAAGATCTGGAGACACTATCTCTATGGAACCAAGTGCACTATCTTCACCGACCATAAGAGCCTGCAGCACATCTTTGATCAGAAAGAGTTAAACATGAGACAGCGGCGATGGGTAGACCTACTCAGCGACTACGAGTGTGAAATTCGCTACCATCCCGGCAAGGCCAATGTGGTAGCAGATGCCCTCAGCCGAAATGAGTATTCAGGGCGAAAGGTGACAGCATTGACAATGACTAGTCATTCCCATTTATCCGCGCAAATCAGAGAGGCGCAGCTGGAAGCCTTGAAACCAGAGAAGGTGGCGGATGAAGCCTTGCGGGGAATGGACAAGAACTTGGAGATCAAGGGAGACGGAGTGTACTATTTTATGAACCGGATCTGGACCCCAAAGTACGGCGGGTACAGAGAGGTGGTCATGCATGAAGCTCACAAGACTAAATACTCCGTTCACCCAGGTTCAGATAAGATGTATCTGGATCTCAAACAACTCTATTGGTGGCCAAACATGAAAGCAGAAATTGCTACCTTCGTGGGTAAGTGCTTGATTTGCGCCAAGGTGAAGGTGGAGTATCAAAAGCCCTCAGGCTTACTTCAGCAGCCGGAAATACCTGAGTGGAAGTGGTAAAGGATAACCATGGATTTTATCACTAAGCTACCCCGATCTCCGAGTGGGCAGGACGCCATCTGGGTAATTGTGGATCGGTTGACAAAATCCGCTCACTTCCTGCCAATCAAGGAAAAATTCAAAATGGAAAGACTCACACAGATCTACATTCGGGAGATAGTTCGCCTTCATGGGGTACCTGTATCCATTATCTCCGACCGAGATAGCAGGTTCACCTCAAGATTTTGGCAATCGCTACAGAAGGCTCTTGGAACTAAGTTGGATATGAGCACGACTTATCATCCACAGACAGATGGACAGAGTGAGAGGACAATTCAGACATTGGAAGATATGTTGAGAGCCTGTGTTATTGACTTTGGCACGGCATGGGACGCTCACCTTCCTCTGGTTGAGTTTTCCTGCAACAACAGCTACCATACCAGCATCAAGGCTGCGCCGTTTGAAGCCCTCTATGGTCGTAAGTGCAGATCCCCTCTATGCTGGGCTGAGGTGGGTGACACGCAGCTAGCCAGGGGTCAAGTCCCCGACAGTACTCTCACTGGTCCTGAGATCATCCGAGAGACAACTGAAAAGATTGTTCAAATCCGAGAACGACTGAAAGCCTCTCGGGATAGACAAAAGAGCTACGCCGAAAAGAGACGAAAACCCTTGGAATTCCAGGTTGGTGACCGCGTCCTCCTGAAGGTCTCACCCTGTAAATGCATGATACGTTTCGGAAAACGTGGAAAGCTAAACCCAAGGTACATTGGACCATTCGAGATCCTTGCTAGGATCGGTCCCGTAGCATACAAACTCCAGTTACCGCGAGAACTCAGCAACATCCATCATGTCTTCCACGTATCGAACCTAAAGAAGTGTCTGTCCGATGAGACACTTATTATTCCTCTCGGCGAGATTGGTTTGGACGAGAATCTACACTTTGTGGAGGAACCTGTTGAAATCATGGACCGGGAAGTCAAGCGTACGAAGCAAAGTCGCATCCCGATAGTGAAGGTTCGCTGGAATGCCAAGCGGGGGCCTGAATTCACTTGGGAGCGCGAGGATTCAATGAATCAGAAGTACCCTCATCTTTTTACAATTCCATAATTTGTATCTCTACTCTGGAATTTCGGGACGAAATTCCCTCTAACGGGGGGATGATGTGACAATCCGAAACTTTTTCCGTTATCTATACCCGATTTTCGTTAATAAAATTTGGGTTTTATTAAATTCCGTCAACATTCTTGGTTTGGGAAAAGACCTTAACCTTTTAAATCAATAATATGTATTTTATACAAGTCAGAATTAACCGGAAATCACGCGAAAAACTCGAAACTTCACCCGACAGCACCGAGTTCACGGCCAGGACGAGTTTACGGCCGTAAACTCGTGACCGTAAACCCGTTTACGGTCGGTGCCAGGTATCCCTTGGCCGAAAACTCACCCCTATATAAGGGATGAGTGGCCTTCATTTCAGACTTTAAGCGCAAAGGACTTTCTCTCTCTACTCTCTCTTCAATTTTTGAGTTTTGGCTCAAGGATCTTCAAAATGTAAGTGATTCTTCACTTCTATCGAGTTTCAAACCCTTTTCTAGTGATGAATCCATGTTTCATCTCATAAATTTCATCTTTTTCTAGATTTTCTCTCTCACCAAGAACACCAAGAACACACACTAGTTCTTGGTGGCTAAAAACCTCATTCCAAGCCTCTTACAGTAAGTAACTACTCCCTATGCTTGTTATCTACTAGGAATTACTTGTTTTCACCTAAAAATCGACCTGAAATCATGAACACGAAATGGGTTTACGGCCGTAATCCCTTCAAAGTCTTCCTTGAGTTGGGCACAAGGCTTAGAACACTTTCAAGAGGCTAGAAAGGACCTTGAAACACCGAAAAGCGCACCTTTCACTTCGCACCTTTCACCAAGTGTTTACGACCGTAAGCTCATGGGCTGTAAACTCACAGGCCGCAAACCTATGGACCGCAAACACTTGGACCGCAAGCTCATGGGTCGTAAACCCTGTTGGGCCGCAAACCCCTGACCGTACACTCCTGATTACGGCCACAAGCTCCCTATCTTAAATCACGTGTGATTCTAACACTTAGTTCAAGTGTTTCCTAGTCCCTAAGGTGGTTTCCTTCCATAACAGATAGTGTTATGTCCTCATCTAATACATATATGTGTTACCATATGTTAATAAGATCCACTTGCGTACGAAACATCAGTTGACACTCAGCATCCACACCGACCTTACACTCGGGTCTTACGTCAAACTGTGAGTTCATACCCCTACACTTTTACTGGTTTTAAAACGTTTTCAGGGGGAATACAAGCTAAACCATAAATGCTTTTTTTAATAAAGAGCTTTTAACAAGTATAAAACTCATGCAATTCTCATACATTAACCCTTTTGTATTGTGTTGAGCATAAGGGACATTTTCACTAAAATTGCATAGTTTTCCGGACTCGACATTCACTACACTATACATGCAAACTATAATCGGTATAGTTTGGGATTTTCTAAAACATAACAAGTACAGAAACTTTCACTACTAAACATATGCACTAATACTAAAATGGTTTACGGTCTACATCACTACATTATCATGGTATTCATAACTGTAATAGTCACTATATACGGTATACATACAGATTTTCACTACGATAAAACGCTATGACACTACATGTAAACTAGATTGTACGATACTGTGAGGCGCTACTTCACTACTGTACCCTTAGGTGTACATGGATAAATCCTATCATAGTATAACCAGAGTCTCCTGGAGGGAGAGCGTGAGATTTGTGAATAGATCTATTCGGGACTGACAATCCTAAACCTGAACTGCTAGCTACAGTTAGGCAGGCATGCCTGAGGTGACAAATGTCATTTAACTCAACGCCTGAAGAACGTTGGAAAGGTATCTAGTCATATCAAGCATGGTTATACGACTCACATTATGTATAAATCACCTTTAGTTTACAACCTAGCACTCTTCAACAGTTTTATTTATACCAAATAGAACTAGCACACACTACGTATACTGGATAAAGCCAGGGTTTTCAAACAAGAACCGATCATGCAATGGTTTCACATACAAAATACTTATACTTCATGATTAGCCTTAGCTAGTCACATGAGGTAGCATTTTCGCATATCACTACAGTTTTCAGTAACGAACATTCATCGTTTTATAAGGAATTGATAACGCTACATTTTTACTAAAGAAAATATCGGATTTTCTTGGAAACATACAGATATTCATGGTTTATTACAGAACTGATAACACTACATTTTCACTAAAGAAAATATCGGATTTTCTTGAAAACATACAGATATTCATGGTTTATTACAGAACTGATAACACTAGATTCTCACTAAAGAAAATATTGGATTTTCTTGAAACTATACAAACACTTTTACAAACTCATCATCAAGTTTTCATTGCAAACTATCGCTTATGAACTCACCAGCTTTATGCTGATATTTTTAAATTGCTTGTATTCTCAGGAAATCAGTAGACAGATACCTGCTGGATTTTGAGGAGTTAGAGCAATAAGAGTTTATGCTTATATTCATACAAACTATTTGATGTAATTCAAACAAGTTTCAGACAATTCCAAATTGATGTAAACATTTTTATTCAAGTATTCACTGTAATGGTTGTGTTGCTATGATTGATATTATACATTGGCTATGATGCTATACATGACGTCCTCCACCCCATAACGTTTCCGCCATTTCGGTTTTGGGGTGTGACACCGGACTTCGGTCTGATGTCGGCGCGGTCCCGAGAAGTAGTTATGTATGCTTGATGTCTTTGTGATTCATGCATGTTTATGTTATGTGTTATATGTTCCGGACTTCAGTTCGATGTCGGTCAAGCCCGATGCAGTATATGTGATTATGTTATATGTTTATGTTTATGTTATGTTCAGTTTATACCGTACTTCGGTCCGATGCCATGGTATGATTTTATTTAAGTTTTTATCTTATTTGTAACACCGGGTTCATGGTATGATTTTATTTAAGTTTTTATCTTATTTTTGCCACGAACTCGGCGAGTCTGCGTCCCGACTCGCCGAGTAGCAGCAGGGTGGACACGGGATTTGAGCGGTGAACTCGGCGAGTCGATGCATGGACTCGGCGAGTCCACCTGTCTGGATGAAACTCTATTTTCAGACATTGCACCCTATTTTACCCATTCTAAAACACCCATTTCGTCCCATTCTCTTCCAGAAGAACTGGAGAGCGAGACCCTAGCCCATTTTGATCCTTGTGAGTGATTTTGGCTTGGTGAAGGAAGTTTGAAGCTTAAGAGAAGAAGGAGGAAGTTGGAGGGTGCAAGGAAGTGTGGTAGATCCGAAATCTACCCTGGGAGAAGCTCCTAACCAGGTAAGAAAGCTCCTTCTTAATCTTTAGTATAATAGATTCCCTTTTTGTCCCTTATATGTGGACTTCAAGACCTTAAACCTCCCAAACTCCGTGTGTTTATGCCCTAGGAGCTTAGATTTATGGTTTGGAACCATTGCATGTCTCAGATTTTGGCCAGAATGGGTGAAGAGTCGAAGGGTACTCGGCGAGTGCCAAAGTGCACTCGGCGAGTTCCATGAAGATGGCCTTAGACTCGGCGAGTTGGATAAACAACTCGGCGAGTCCTATGAAGATTGTCTGGTACTCGGCGAGTCGTTCTTCAAACTCGGCGAGTCCCTTGAATATAGCCTTGAACTCGACGAGTTGTTCTTCCAACTCGGCGAGTCATATGATCAGTCACTAGGATAAGAAGGGTTTAAGTGTAGGAGGTCCAACCCTCCATAGTCGCACGTGGAATTAGCAATTTAACGTGTAGCTATAGTCCCAGAATCTCCAAACCTCCAAGGTTGATGTTCGGATGGAAGATTGGAGCGATTTGTGAGATCTGTTCGTCGGACTCGGCGAGCTCCCCCTTGGACTCGGCGAGTCCAGTCGCGGGTTTGTTAGTTGTCCCCGTCTAGCGAGTCAGGCTGACTCAGTGAGTGGGAACAGGGACCCAATGAGTCAGATTCGGGCTAGACATAGAAGGACTCGGCGAGTCGCCATATGGACTCGGCGAGTCCAGTCAATCAGAAGGTTGACTTTGACCAAGGAGTTGACTTTGACCGGTCATTTGACCTTAGGGGTATTTATGAGTACCTAATCCATGTTTACGGATTTATAGCCGGAGGGATTACCGGTGCGGCAGCCAGGCGTAGTCTGAGCAGGTTTTCGGCAGCTACTCTCGAGGTGAGTTTCCTTCCAGTAGGGACGGGTCTAAGGCACCAAGGCCGACCCGTATAGACGATATGTTAGTATCAGAGTGTGGGCGGAGCCCGTATCTCATAGCTGAGTTTGATTGTGTTATATGCCAGTATGATAGAATTGCTTATACTTGTTGTCTGTGTGATACTTGTATGTTATGGCTTAGTAGCGGAGTGTGGGCAAGGCCCGTATCTCCATGGATAGCAGAGTGTGGGCGAGGCCCGTATCTCTATGGGTGTGGGCGAGGCCCGTATCCCTTAGTTACTCATTATATGATTGCATGGTATGTGGCATTATTGGGGAAACTCACTAAGCTTCGTGCTTACGTTTTATAGTTTTGTTTTCAGGTATCTCTTCAGCTAGGGGAAAGGAGCTGGCACGGTAGCGGCATATCACACACACTCTTGTTTCCGCACTATGGATTTTCTGGGATGTACTCTGAATATTTTACTATGATGTTACCGGTTTTCAGACATAAATTAATATTATGAATGTTTTGTAACGATGTTTTATGTATTAACCTAATTTAAAAATTAAATGTTTAGCTGGTATTTTTCGGATGTTACAAGTTGGTATCAGAGCCCTGGTTTGAGGGATTCGGACACACCTTCGGGGGTGTCTGGACTCAAATCGAGGGATTAAAAGATCTTTATAAGAAAAAATGATTTTCTAAAGACTAAGTAAAAGTGGTTTCTAAAAAGAAAAAGATGTGTGATGTGCGCGACCGGCCGAGCTCAAGTAAGTTTTCCCCAAAGTACCCATACAAGTTTACGTTATGATTATCAGTTTCAGTTTCAGTAGAACAGCATGCTAGAATAGGACTAAGGATCTAGGAATGATGCCTTATGTGCCTGCTTTATGTGTTTCGGCTTTTTGAGAATTGCATGCTAGTACAGATCAGTCAGTATGATAGCCAGAGTAGTATATACTCGATTATGCGTACTCAATGCCCGAATGCTGCTTGCTTTGTGCTATTAGGAGTTCTAGTCGTCTTTCACTAACTAGTGAACGAATATGCTAAGTTACATATTGCAAGGATTAAATAATTTCAGAAGGTTGGGTCTAGCCCTATTTCGCAGCTCTTGTTTTAGTCCAACCGTTGTAGGGTAGGACCTCTTATTCGAAGAATTATCTAGTCTGAGTAATATGTAATAGTATTCGCGAGCTAGTTAGGGAAAGAAAGCAGGGACTTCTTGTGCAGCTGATGGCAGAGAGTGGGATGGTGATTACTTAGGGCAAGCCTAGGGCGAGAGTAGCACGAGAAAGGACTTGGTTGAGTTGGTTGAGTTGAGGCAATTCTTGAGGAAAGTACGGATAGACGTGGAAGGTAGTATGGGCCCGTACTACTGAAAGCGGAGGATCCGTACTCGATTCAAAAGGGCCTAGACGAGACCGAGGACTTGTGATATGAATGTGAGCCTCGTTAGTGGAATATAGTATGATGGTGGTTATGCTATGTTTTGCAGCATGGTGACCACACGACAGGGAGCGGGAGGCTCAGGATCAGGATCGGGTTCGGGTTCAGGGTCCGAACCAGTTGATGAGGGTCTACGCGAGTTCATTGCGTCAGAGATTACCAAGGGCATCCTTGAGTCGACTCCCATCATCTTCGGGTCGATCAAGGAGGGTATTGTAGAGTTGATGGAGGATCGTCTCAGGGCGTTCAGGAGTGATATGGCGGCTAGCCAGTCAGGACCACGCACACTGTCCTTTAAGGACTTCAGGGGCAGTGGTGCATCAGATTTCCATGGGGCGAAGGACCCCATTTCTGCCAGACGATGGATTGCAGACCTTGAATCTGCACAGCTGATCAGCTTCTGCCCCGAGGGGTCGAAGGTACGATTTGCAGCAGGGTGTCTACGTGACAGAGCTAGAGATTGGTGGGAGTCGGTTTGTGACTCTTTGGGAGCCGCGGCCATTGAGGCTATGACATGGCCGGACCTTGTGACACGATTCAGGGTGGAGTTCGCGCCTGCGGTGGAGCTCCAGCAGTTGGCACGGGAGTTCTTGGATATGAGGCAGACGACAGAGACAGTGGCGGAGATCACTGCCAAGTTCCGGGAGAGGGCATTACTGGTGCCCCAGTATGCAGGTGATGAGGATATGAGGAGGACCCGCTACCATGACATGCTGCGAGCCGACATTCGGGAGCATGTCAGTTTTTCAGCTTGCCCTACCTTGGATTCTATGATTACTAGGGCGAGGGAGAGGGAGATAGATCTGGAGCACATCCGGAAGAGGAAGGCAGAGGAGGGACAGACGATAGGGGCTTCGGGAAAGAAGCTCAAGGGATCAGATGGTAGGCCGAAAGGCCATTCAGGACCGGGCCGCTGTAGGAAGTGCGGCAGGTCGCACGAGGGAGCGTGTAGATTAGGATCGACAGGCTGCTACAGGTGCGGCAAGACGGGACACTTCAGCAGGGATTGTACTGCCCCTGCTCCGGTTATTCAGACATCTGAGTTGCTGTGTTTCCACTGCAACCAGAGGGGCCACAAGAGGGCCAACTGCCCCCAGTTGACAGCAGCAGCGCCAGTACAGGCGCCAGCTCCAGCGACCCTGCGGATTACAGATGGCCGGCAGGGCAAGGCAGAGGCTCCGGTAGTGAGGAGCCGGGCATTTCAGCTGACAGCCGAGGAGGCACGCGCTGCACCCGATGTGGTGACTGGTATGATTCTTTCCCTCTGACCTATTTATATGAGATTTATGATATTGATATGTGCTCTGTGTATATACGTTTAGGATCGTTCCATGTGAACGGTATTCCAGTCCAGGTGTTGTTTGATTCGGGGGCTACCCGATCCTTTGTTTCTCTTGCACTTAGCAAGAAGTTTCCTGAGTCCTCGGGCATGTTGGATTGCCCTTTAGAGGTCGAGATTGCGGACGACCGGTCGGTGCGAGCATCAGAAGTCTTCCGAGATTGTGTGTTAAGGTTGTTCGAAGAGCGGTATTTGGTTGACCTAGTTCCCATTCCATTGCAGGGAAACAAGGTCATTATTGGTATGGATTGGCTGAGTCCCAATGGGGCAGTGATAGATTGCGCGCAACAGTTAGTACGAGTCAGAGCCCCAAGTGGGGGAGAGTTAGTAATTCAGGGTGAGAGATCACAGCGAGGGCCAGCCTTCTGTTCGGCAGCGAGGGCAAGGCGTTACCTTCAGCAGGGTTGCGCATGATATGTCGCATATGTCATGGACACCCAGGAGGCGGGTAAGGCGACGGTGGGCGATGTGCCCGTAGTACGGGAGTTCGCGGATGTATTCCCCGAGGAGCTGCCTGGGATACCTCCAGAGCGACAGGTGGAGTTCAGGATCGACCTAGTCCCTGGTGCGGCTCCGATAGCCAAGGCACCGTATCGGTTGGCTCCTCCTGAGATGCAGGAGTTGTCTACACAGCTTCAGGAGCTGTTAGACAAGGGTTTCATTAGACCGAGCAGTTCACCCTGGGGAGCCCCGATTCTGTTTGTGAAGAAGAAGGACGGGTCGCATCGGATGTGTATCGACTATAGGGAGCTGAATAAGGTAACGGTGAAGAACCGCTACCCACTCCCGAGGATTGACGACCTCTTTGACCAGCTTCAGGGAGCATCTTGGTTCTCCAAGATAGACTTGCGTTCAGGGTATCACCAGGTGAGGGTCAGAGAGGAGGATGTGCAGAAGACGGAATTTCGGACACGTTATGGCCACTATGAGTTCGTGGTGATGCCTTTCGGGCTCACCAATGCTCCTGCCGCGTTCATGGACCTCATGAACCGCGTGTGTAGACCGATGTTAGACCGGTCGGTGATAGTATTTATTGATGATATCTTGGTTTACTCCAAGACGCGAGAGCAGCATGAGGAGCATTTGCGGGAGGTTTTGGAGACCTTGAGAAGGGAGAACTTGTATGCTAAGTTCTCCAAGTGTGAGTTCTGGTTGCGCGAGGTGCAATTTCTTGGGCACCTTGTCAACCAAAACGGGATTTCGGTGGATCCGGCCAAGGTGGAGGCCGTGATGAGATGGGAGGTTCCGAAGTCTCCATCTGAGATTCGGAGTTTCCTAGGATTAGCTGGCTACTATCGGAGATTCATTCAGGATTTCTCCAAGATAGCATTACCCCTGACCAGGTTAACGAGGAAGGCTGTGGTCTTTCGTTGGGGGCCTGAGCAGCAGGCAGCATTCGAGACACTGAGACAGAGATTGTGCGAGGCGCCAATCTTAGCCTTGCCAGAGGGTATGGAGGATTTTGTTGTATACTGCGATGCGTCCATCTCAGGTTTGGGCACGGTATTGATGCAGAGAGGGCATGTCATCGCCTACGCGTCGAGGCAGCTGAAGCCTCACGAGGCGAACTACCCGACGC
Source organism: Lactuca virosa (assembly GCF_052849685.1). Taxonomy (NCBI): domain Eukaryota; kingdom Viridiplantae; phylum Streptophyta; class Magnoliopsida; order Asterales; family Asteraceae; genus Lactuca; species Lactuca virosa. The sequence continues at coordinate 285,899,994 of NC_136430.1, forward strand.
ATGATTTGGAGTTGGGGGCTGTTGTGTTCGCCCTCAAGATTTGGCGTCATTACCTCTATGGGGTTCGCTGTACGATTTACACGGACCACAAGAGTTTGAGGTACCTCATGGACCAGCCAAATCTGAATATGAGGCAGCGTCGGTGGCTTGATGTGGTAAAGGATTATGATTGTGAAATCCTTTATCACCCGGGGAAGGCCAACGTGGTGGCCGATGCGCTTAGCCGCAAGGCGGCGCCGATCAGGGATATTTGCATGCGGATGACAGTGGTGACTCCGCTTTTGGAGCGGATTCGTGAGGCGCAGCAGGAGGCTATAAAGGAGGAACATCGGAAGAGTGAGCGGATTGTGGGACAGGTTTCCTCCTTCGACCATGACAGCAGGGGATTATTGACATTACACCGCAGGGTGTGGGTTCCATATCTCGGAGGCGTGCGCCAGGTTCTGATGGAGGAGGCGCACAAATCCCGATTCTCCATTCATCCAGGGGCAACGAAGATGTATAGGGATCTTCGTCTGGACTATTGGTGGCCCTGCATGAAGCGGGATGTAGCATGGTACGTTGAGCGGTGCCTGACCTGCAGGAAGGTCAAGGCCGAACACCAGAGACCACACGGCAAGATGCGGCCGTTGGATATCCCGCTGTGGAAATGGGAAGACATCACGATGGATTTCATCACCAAGCTTCCCAAGACCGCGCGGGGAGTGGATTCGATATGGGTCATCGTCGATCGATTGACCAAGAGCGCCCACTTTATCCCGATTCAGGAGAGCATCTCGGCCGAGAAATTGGCCGATATCTACATCAGAGAGGTGGTGGCACGGCACGGGGTGCCAGTTTCAGTGATTTCGGATAGGGATGTGCGGTTCACTTCCAGGTTCTGGAAGAAGTTTCATGACGAGCTGGGTACTCGTCTGCATTTTAGTACAGCCTTTCACCCGCAGACAGATGGCCAGAGCGAGCGGACCATCCAGACTCTGGAGGATATGCTGCGGGCGTGTGTTTTAGACTTCGGTGGTAGCTGGGATACCTATCTTCCTTTAGCCGAGTTTTCATATAACAACAGCTATCACGCGATTATTGACCGCTCTCCCTTCGAGATGTTGTACGGGAGGAAGTGCAGGACCCCGATATGTTGGGGCGAGGTTGGACAGAGAGTCATGGGGAGCACCGAAGTAGTGCTCAAGACGACAGAGAAGATTCAGCAGGTCCGGAGCAGGCTTCAGACTGCTCAGAGTCAGCAGAAGAGTTATGCCGATAGGCGCCGATCAGACCTGGAGTTCCAGGTCGGGGATATGGTTCTCCTGAAAGTGTCACCGTGGAAGGGCGTCATCCGATTCAGGAAACGGGGCAAGTTGGGTCCCAGGTATATTGGACCGTTTAGGGTTGCAGCCCGGGTGGGCAAGGTGGCATATCAGCTGGACCTGCCAGCCGAACTCAGTCAGATCCACAACACTTTCCACGTCTCCCAGCTGCGGAAGTGCATGGTGGACGATTCAGCAGTGGTACCTTTGGAGGACATCCAGGTTGATGACAGCCTGAATTATATCGAGCGGCCTGTGGCTATCCTAGACCGGAAGTCGAAGGAACTGAGGAACAAAAGGGTGGAGCTGGTGAAGGTGCAATGGCAGCATCGGAAGGGCTCGGAATGGACTTGGGAGCCCGCGAATGAGATGATGGAGCATTATCCGGAGCTGTTCCGGAAGGGAGCGGCAGACTTCGAGGACGAAGTCTAAAATAAGTGGGGGAGATTTGTAACACTGGGTTCATGGTATGATTTTATTTAAGTTTTTATCTTATTTTTTCCACGAACTCGGCGAGTCTGCGTCCCGACTTGCCGAGTAGCAGCAGGGTGGACACGGGATTTGAGCGGTGAACTCGGCGAGTCGATGCATGGACTCGGCGAGTCCACCTGTCTGGATGAAACTCTATTTTCAGACATTGCACCCTATTTTACCCATTCTAAAACACCCATTTCGTCCCATTCTCTTCCAGAAGAACTGGAGAGCGAGACCCTAGCCCATTTTGATCCTTGTGAGTGATTTTGGCTTGGTGAAGGAAGTTTGAAGCTTAAGAGAAGAAGGAGGAAGTTGGAGGGTGCAAGGAAGTGTGGTAGATCCGAAATCTACCCTGGGAGAAGCTCCTAACCAGGTAAGAAAGCTCCTTCTTAATCTTTAGTATAATAGATTCCCTTTTTGTCCCTTATATGTGGACTTCAAGACCTTAAACCTCCCAAACTCCGTGTGTTTATGCCCTAGGAGCTTAGATTTATGGTTTGGAACCATTGCATGTCTCAGATTTTGGCCAGAATGGGTGAAGAGTCGAAGGGTACTCGGCGAGTGCCAAAGTGCACTCGGCGAGTTCCATGAAGATGGCCTTAGACTCGGCGAGTTGGATAAACAACTCGGCGAGTCCTATGAAGATTGTCTGGTACTCGGCGAGTCGTTCTTCAAACTCGGCGAGTCCCTTGAATATAGCCTTGAACTCGACGAGTTGTTCTTCCAACTCGGCGAGTCATATGATCAGTCACTAGGATAAGAAGGGTTTAAGTGTAGGAGGTCCAACCCTCCGTAGTCGCACGTGGAATTAGCAATTTAACGTGTAGCTATAGTCCCAGAATCTCCAAACCTCCAAGGTTGATGTTCGGATGGAAGATTGGAGCGATTTGTGAGATCTGTTCGTCGGACTCGGCGAGCTCCCCCTTGGACTCGGCGAGTCCAGTCGCGGGTTTGTTAGTTGTCCCCGTCTAGCGAGTCAGGCTGACTCAGTGAGTGGGAACAGGGACCCGATGAGTCAGATTCGGGCTAGACATAGAAGGACTCGGCGAGTCGCCATATGGACTCGGCGAGTCCAGTCAATCAGAAGGTTGACTTTGACCAAGGAGTTGACTTTGACCGGTCATTTGACCTTAGGGGTATTTATGAGTACCTAATCCATGTTTACGGATTTATAGCCGGAGGGATTACCGGTGCGGCAGCCAGGCGTAGTCTGAGCAGGTTTTCGGCAGCTACTCTCGAGGTGAGTTTCCTTCCAGTAGGGACGGGTCTAAGGCACCAAGGCCGACCCGTATAGACGATATGTTAGTATCAGAGTGTGGGCGGAGCCCGTATCTCATAGCTGAGTTTGATTGTGTTATATGCCAGTATGATAGAATTGCTTATACTTGTTGTCTGTGTGATACTTGTATGTTATGGCTTAGTAGCGGAGTGTGGGCAAGGCCCGTATCTCCATGGATAGCAGAGTGTGGGCGAGGCCCGTATCTCTATGGGTGTGGGCGAGGCCCGTATCCCTTAGTTACTCATTATATGATTGCATGGTATGTGGCATTATTGGGGAAACTCACTAAGCTTCGTGCTTACGTTTTATAGTTTTGTTTTCAGGTATCTCTTCAGCTAGGGGAAAGGAGCTGGCACGGTAGCGGCATATCACACACACTCTTGTTTCCGCACTATGGATTTTCTGGGATGTACTCTGAATATTTTACTATGATGTTACCGGTTTTCAGACATAAATTAATATTATGAATGTTTTGTAACGATGTTTTATGTATTAACCTAATTTAAAAATTAAATGTTTAGCTGGTATTTTTCGGATGTTACAAGTTGGTATCAGAGCCCTGGTTTGAGGGATTCGGACACACCTTCGGGGGTGTCTGGACTCAAATCGAGGGATTAAAAGATCTTTATAAGAAAAAATGATTTTCTAAAGACTAAGTAAAAGTGGTTTCTAAAAAGAAAAAGATGTGTGATGTGCGCGACCGGCCGAGCTCAAGTAAGTTTTCCCCAAAGTACCCATACAAGTTTACGTTATGATTATCAGTTTCAGTTTCAGTAGAACAGCATGCTAGAATAGGACTAAGGATCTAGGAATGATGCCTTATGTGCCTGCTTTATGTGTTTCGGCTTTTTGAGAATTGCATGCTAGTACAGATCAGTCAGTATGATAGCCAGAGTAGTATATACTCGATTATGCGTACTCAATGCCCGAATGCTGCTTGCTTTGTGCTATTAGGAGTTCTAGTCGTCTTTCACTAACTAGTGAACGAATATGCTAAGTTACATATTGCAAGGATTAAATAATTTCAGAAGGTTGGGTCTAGCCCTATTTCGCAGCTCTTGTTTTAGTCCAACCGTTGTAGGGTAGGACCTCTTATTCGAAGAATTATCTAGTCTGAGTAATATGTAATAGTATTCGCGAGCTAGTTAGGGAAAGAAAGCAGGGACTTCTTGTGCAGCTGATGGCAGAGAGTGGGATGGTGATTACTTAGGGTAGCGGCATATCACACACACTCTTGTTTCCGCACTATGGATTTTCTGGGATGTACTCTGAATATTTTACTATGATGTTACCTGTTTTCAGACATAAATTAATATTATGAATGTTTTGTAACGATGTTTTATGTATTAACCTAATTTAAAAATGAAATATTTAGCTGGTATTTTTCGGACGTTACATTGATGGCCCAACTCGCCGAGTAAAAGCGGGATAGAACGCTGGGTTTAAGTATGGGACTCGTCGAGTCGGATCCTGGACTCGACGAGTAGGCTCTGTCTGGACAAAAACCCTAATATGAGGGTTTGCACCCTATTTAATCATCTTATTCAGCCCCCACTCGTCCCTATTGCTCCCAGAAACCCTCCCTAGCAAACCCTAAGTGTTTTGGTGCAAGATTCAAGGCTTTTGAGTGATTTTGTGGATTTTGATCACAAGGAAGAAGGAAGAGCATAGAAGGATCAAGAGGAGACTGAAGGATTCGAGTTTGGTGCATCATTTGCTGTTCTCAGAAGGTATAAAGTCTATACCTTGCTTGTTCTTTTGTTAGATCCCTTTTTGGGGAGATTTAGGGCTTTTATAGTACATTCTTGGTAGCCAACCATGATTGTAAGCATGGTTGGGGGTTGAGGCTTCGGATCTAGGTCCATGGAAGGGTTACAAGGCAGTTAGGGGTTGCTTTTGCATCCATGGAAGGCCCCATGCATCTTAAGAGCTTCTTTTTGGGCATTTTAGGCTCAAAGTCCCATGCATGCACGTAAAGTTTGTAACTTTACGTGCTAGATTGAGTTTAGGGACCTAGATCTATCATTTGGACAAGAGTTGCACTCCAGAAATCGAAGAAATAAGACTTGGACTGCATCGACTCGGCGAGTCGTTCTTGGGACTCGGCGAGTCCAAGGTTAGACTCCCCTTTTTCTGTTATGGTTCATGGGAACCAGTTGAGTGAAAGAAAGGTTTTAGAGGGTCCAAGGGAGTGACCCAAACGTATTGGGATAAGCCATAGTCCTGGAGTTCATAGGACTCGACGAGTGCACGAGCAGACTCGGTGAGTCCAAGGCAATCTCCCAACTCTTGAAGATGAACTCGACGAGTTGTTCATACAACTCGGCGAGTCGAGGACAGGACATGTTCTTAGGATGAAGATGGACTCGACGAGTGTTCATACCGCTCGGCGAGTCGGATGAAGGTTCATCAGAGGTTGTGTTAGAAGGAGAACTCGTCGAGTCGTTGCTAAACTCGACGAGTAGGGACGTGGATGAGGACAGTTGAAGAGATAGGGACTCGACGAGTTGACGACCCAACTCGACGAGTCGGGTCAACTGGAAGTTGACTTTGACTTTGACTTAGACTTGGTCTGGGGTAAAATAGTCATTTTACCCTAAGGGTAGATATCAGATTCTGATTAAGTGTTTTGTGGGGATTATAGCCGGAGGATTTCCGGAGCAACAACGGTTAGAGATTCCCCGCACAAATTATCAGCAGCTACTCGTTTGAGGTGAGTTACCTTTCAGTAGCAGTGGGTCTACGGCCACAATGCCGGCCCATCAGTAGGAGTTGTATGTTAGATGATTGTCTTTGTGACATTCATCTAGGGTTGCTACTACCTGATATGTTTATGTGCTAGCATGATATGTTATATGTTATATGTGATAGTGGTAGTAGGGGGAGAATAGTCCCCAAGTTCGGTCGTTAGGACCGAAGGGTAGGTCGGGCACCCCAAAATTGCCTGACAGTATGTTCATGCTATGATATTATGTGGTAGTAGTAGGAGGTGAAATAATCCTCGGATGTCGGTCGTAAGGACCGACGGGTAAGTCAAGCACCCCAGAATGGCTTGACCTGGGTAGTCAGGCACCCCAGAATTGCCTGGCAGTATATGTGTGTTATGTGGTAGTGGTAGGGGGTGAAATAGTCCCCGGTAGTCAGGTGAAACAGACCGACGGGTACGTCAAGCACCCCAGAATGGCTTGACCTGGGTAAGTCAAGCACCCCAGAATGGCTTGACCTGGGTAGTCAGGCACCCCAGAACTGCCTGACAGTATGTATTGTATATGTGTGGTACGATGGGGGAACTCACTAAGCTTCGTGCTTACAGTTTACAGTTTTGGTTTCAGGTACCTCTTCAGCGAAGGGGAAAGAGCTGGCGCGGTAGCGGCACATCATACACACACGCATTGATCTTCCGTACTTGAGATATTCTGGGATTGTACTCTGACATGTTGCTATTATATGTTTTAGGTTTTCAAACATGATACATTGGTTCACAAAATGATATATTGTTACGCAGTTTTCTTATGAATGTTTTTATAATCCGTTAATTAAAATGAAATTTTTGGACTCGAAATTTGGGATGTTACATTTGTGGATATGTATGTCGAATACATGTCTAGATTTCATTTGGGACCAAAAATGTAGAGAAGGACATCCAACTTTCATGTAAAGATTCAGAACCTAACCATTCACTAGATCTGAACTTCATGACACTCTAAGGACCTTTACAACCCATAAAGTTGCCAACTTTAAGGTTTCCATTCATTCAAACTTGCTCAACAAGGAGTTGAGTGAGACAAAACTTAGATCTAGCCAAATGCAACAATAAAGGTGGAAGCTTTGACACTTACAAGGGTCCAGAGACAATATGAGATGATGATAATGTTGATTCCTTGCAAGCTCCACCAAAAGATTATTTTCTTCTTCTTCTTCTTCTTCTTCTTCTTCTCCAAGCCAAAAAAAAAGCTCCAAAAAGCTCAAGAATCAAGCAAGGAATAAGGTTTAGGGTTTTATGTGGTGAAAGAGTGATAGAGGCTGAAAATGAACCCTAGAGATGGCTTAGAGAGGCTTGAATATGAAGGAAACCCTAAAAAATCATGAGCTTGGGATGCCTCAGTTCTGACGTTGTGAGCCTCTATGCCTAACATCGTGAGATCACTCCTAAACACCATTTACACTTTAACTCATGTCACGTTGTGATACTCCATTTCTTCTAAAAATCAACCTTTTTGCCCCCCTTGAATCCCTAAATTGGCTCATCCTAGAAAACGGGTGTTACACAACGGAACCATCAGATCTGCACTCTGCCACCAGATCATCGCCATCATCGACCTCCTATATGCCCGATCTGAAACCATTGGGCCTCTTCTCGTCGTTGAAACTAAGGTAACAGAGTTGTTGATCTTGTTGTTGATCTCATTTTAGGGTGTGATTTAAAAGGAATGGGTGGTCTTGTAGGTGGTGGATCGACAAGTGGTTATCCGACATGTGGTGGTCCAGTAGTTGGAGGTCCAACAGGTGGTTGTCTGGCAGGTGGAGGTCCGATAGTGGTAGGGATGATGGTGCTGCAAAGAGAGAGAGAGAGAGAGAGAGAGAGAGAGAGAGAGAGAGTGGGATGAGGGTGTAGTTTTTTTTTTGAATAAAAATTAATAAGAAATTAAATAGAAGAAATTAAAAAAGAATTATATAAGGGCATATATGTTTTTCCAGTTGGGTTTAGACTAAAACCATATAAAAATGTTAATCATAAGGACCAAAGCCATACAAGATATAAAAAATTGGACACTAACACTACCAAACTTTTTAAGACGAAAATCATATAATTTTAACAACCCGTGAACGATTTATACAATTTTGTCTGATTATTATCCCTGTTACATTTTATATCATGAACCATTTATGCAATTTTGTCTCTGTGGTATAAAATTGATGCACGTAGCTCGTGGGACCGGTCCAACAGCTAACTTACGCTAATGCTAATGTAAACAACAATCATGATTTCTACTAACTTACGCAACCTTCATCTGCCTGTGTCGCCTGAAAAACATCAGCGACTATTTCCACCTAATCCCCCATTCTCTCTTTCTATCATCCAATGAGCTGAGGATCTATTGATCTCTCCATTGAATCCGAGGTAAGTCAATGTTCTATAAACTCTACGAATCTATACACGCAGCTTGATTCAAGTGTTTGTTTGAGCTGATTCTTGCAGTTGAATTTGAATCTACACCGGTTGATGGTCAGAATTGAAAGTTTTTTACTACATAATGTTGACCCGAAAGTTTGTTTGGTGAATTCGATTGAACGATTTTATTGCATTTGATGCGAATTGTGGATTTTGACTGGACAAATCATGAAGTATTGCTGTGACTTTATTGTCTGAGCATCATAGATCGCACAATAAATGTTTGCATGTATTGTGATTGAATTACCATGAATTTCTCTAGGATAGAACTCATAATCTATCTGTGATTTATATGTACTTTATGCAAATTGAGAATTTCACCAGATAAACAATGCGTTATTGTTGTGACTTCGTTGTTGGAATTTCATAAATCAAAAAGGTTCGCAGGTATCGCGATAGGGATAAAGGAGAATCATAACTTGTTTAAGAATAAAACTCTAAAGCTATTCCAGAAACTTTCAGTTCTTTTTTCTTCTTTTATAAAGTTAGAACTGTAGACTGATTATTCAAGTATGCACTTTAACAAATTAAATTTGATCGGCTATACCTAAAGTTGATGTCACTCAGTGTTTAGTTTGTAAAACATGGAATGTATAGTGGGGTCAACAGTATTTATTTGCTTGAAACAGTGAAGTTTATTAATGAACAGTTTTTGCTATTTGGTTCACCTATAAATAGACGTCACCCAATGTTGGAACATGGAAAAAGGAACCCATAAGTTCAGATTTCTAGTCTATTTATTTTCTATATAAGGAAAGTTCCAATATCATCATATAATAATCCAGAACTTTGTGTGCAGTTTATACTATTTGGGACTTGTAGCTGGTTGAACAATGAACAATTTGAAGGATAAGAAAATGGGATCCATGATACCTCAGTTTCTTCTTATTAGCTATTTTTTCTTCTTCTTTCTGAACAATGTCTATGCTGGTGTCACAAGCTCTTTCATCCGTTCAGAATGGCCATCAGTTGACATTCCTCTTGATAATGAAGTTTTTGTGAAACCCAATGGTCATAATGCACCTGAACAGGTATTATTGTCTACTTATATTTCTTCAACTCTTTTCATTCTTTCAGTTTACTTATATTATTTCATGTTCTTATTCTTTAGGTACACATCACTCAAGGAGATTATGATGGAAAAGCCATGATCATAATATGGGTGACACCTGATGAACCAGGGTCAAACCAAGTCAGATATGGGACATCAGAGAATAAGTATGACTTTACTGTAGAAGGAACTGTGAAAACCTATACTTTTTACAACTACACATCTGGATACATTCATGTGTGCCATGTTGAAAATCTTGAGGTATTTGTTAGTTAACTCAATGACAATAATAGTTTTATTTATGGCATGATTCTTTATAAAGACTTTAAAGATCTTGTGTGTTTCTTGTTAGTATGACACCAAGTATTATTATGAGATTGGAGAAGGTGATTCTGCTCGACAATTTTGGTTTCAAACACCTCCAAAAATCGATCCAAATGCTTCTTACAAATTTGGAATCATAGGTGAGTGAGTGAGTGAGTGAGTGAGTCACTTCTTTGTTTTGTAAAATTACTTAAATACCCTTTTAACCTTATGTGTTTTTTTTCAGGCGACCTAGGGCAAACATACAATTCTCTATCCACTCTTGAACATTACATTCAAAGTGGAGCACAAACAGTGTTACATGTTGGAGATTTATCTTATGCTGATAGGTATAAATATGATGATATGGGTATAAGATGGGATTCATATGGTCGTTTTGTTGAAAAAATTTCAGCATATCAACCATGGATATGGACCACAGGAAATCACGAGATAGAGTATATGCCATATATGGTAAATCATGAAAATCAATATTTATCTATAATTCTTCAACTTTTTATTCATAATATTTTCTTGTTTTCATCAGAATGAAGTTGTCCCTTTCAAACAATATCTTTATAGATACCCCACTCCTTATACAGCTAGCAAAAGCAGTAATCCTCTTTGGTATGCAATCAGACGTGCATCCGCTCATATAATCGTGTTATCCAGTTATTCCCCATTTGGTAACCTTCTTTTTCTCGTAAAATGACCATTTTACCCTTACATTCCAAAATAATAAAAAAAAAATCATAACTTTTTACAGTAAAATACACACCTCAATGGGAGTGGCTGAAGGAAGAATTTACAAAAGTGGACAGAAAGCAAACACCATGGCTTATTGTCATCATGCATTCACCTATCTACAATAGTAATAGTGCTCACTACATGGAAGGTGAAAGCATGAGAGTTGCATTTGAATCTTGGTTTGTTCAATACAAAGTTGATGTGGTATTTGCTGGACATGTCCATGCTTATGAAAGATCGGTTTGTCTCTATCTTACTTTTGTTGTTATTAAAGGGTATTTTAGACATTTGGTTAACATTTTGTTGTATTCAGTATCGGATCTCAAACATACACTACAACATTACGGGTGGTGTGAGTTATCCTGTGCCAGATAAATCAGCTCCTGTTTATATAACTGTTGGAGATGGAGGAAACCAAGAAGGTCTTGCATCAAGGTGATCTTTTATTTTCTTTCATATTTTGGCTATTCCTTTTATATTCTGAAATTGTTCTTTTTTCAAATGATTATGTTTTCCTCAGGTTTAATGATCCTCAGCCTGATTATTCTGCATTTCGGGAGGCTAGCTATGGACATTCTACATTAGAAATAATGAACAAAACACATGCATTTTATCATTGGAATCGAAATGATGATGGGAAGAAAGTTGCAACCGATTCCTTTGTGCTACACAACCAGTACTGGTGAGCACTTAATTGTTTGTACTGTGTTTGCTGTGCATTGAACTGTGACTGATAGTCTGATACTGATGTCAATGGGATAAAAATTGCAATGATGTAGGAACAAGAGTCTTCGAAGAAGGAAATTGAAGAAGAATTATCTACACACTATTGTCCCTACTCTTGAACTTAACCAATTATGAAGGAAAATATCCATGAAATGAAGGCATCGAGTATGTGTTATTGTCATTCAAAGATTCCATTAATTAGCTTCTATGTTGTAATAACAAGTTTGAAGGTAGAATTTATACAAAATAATGAGTTTGAAGGGCATAGAACTTCTTTGTTGTATTCATGGATATACAAGTTGTAATGTATTTAGCGTGCATTAAACTATGGTCAAAAACATAAAAGACGAAAAAGATTATTATTCATTGCAATATTTCTATAGATACAACCAAAATAAGATGATGCATCAAATTCTTGTACTATGTAACAACATGCATTGTATACTTGTATACTTGTACTCTGGTAAAAGAAAACATTACAAGAAGCAAATCTAAAATGAGAAGAGAAATTTTAAGTTTTACAAAGCTAGAAATCTACAATACAAGAAACTTCAAATCTTTTGAATTACCCTCTTCTTCCTTGTCTAAGATAGTCCATCCGAATGGCCCATAACTGCTCTCCAACCGTCTTCATGTCCGGCCGATCAGCTCGTGTGGGGGCCGCACATTGAAACGCCAAACTCAACATTTTCTCGAAAATCTCCTCGTCCACGGCTTCCCTCATTTGCGGGTCCACCAAGTCCATCGCTTCGCCTTTGTTGTACTTCCCAAACGCCTGCAAAATATCAGATATCGTACAACTTTTAATGCACATAGTACAACATAGAGAAGAATGCAAAGCCCTTAACCCTAAGCACTAAACCCTACTCACTAAGCACTAAACCCTACTCACGATACTGATATTGGTTTACAAGATATTTGACTACAAACCCCACTTTTTAATACACATATAGGATATGATTAGGCCCCACATGACACGACAAAGACACAGATCATTGAGTCTACTGGGTGTCAATAGGACAAAAACTACCGTTTCTTGTCCTATCTAAAAAAATAGAACAAGATGGGAAAGGGGCTTGCTCTTTATATTTTGTTTGTGAAAAAAAACGTAAATAGTAAATCAAGATAACACTAGAAAATAGAGAAGGTAGCGTACCACCACAAATGCAAAATGTACAAGATGAAGAATTGGAAGCTTACCCATCTAATTGTGACCTTTTCCTCGGGTACCCGTTTTGACTCAACGGGTCGACGACCCGTAAGAATTTCTATGAGCAAAACACCGAAAGAGTAGACATCGCTCTTTGGAGTGAGTTGATAAGTTCTCATATATTCCGGGTCAAGGTACCCGACTGTCCCTTTGACTTTAGTCATAACATGTGTTTTGCCCGATTCTGCTGCCCCAAGTCGGGCAAACCCGAAATCCGCCACTTTGGCCCGCATCCTCTCATTCAGAAGAATGTTCGATGATTTCACGTCTCGGTGGATTATTTGTTTTTCTATCAAAAATTAAGATCAAATACAAGTGTCAAAATAAAGGAGACCAAATTTGTAAAAAGTTAGGACTTAATAGCGTAATAGGAAGATATGAAAACTGTGATTCTATAACAAAAAAATCAATAAAATGCATCACCTGCGTATAAATGAAGGTAGGTTAAGCCATGAGCAATATCGATTGAAATTTCAAGCCTTTGACTGAAATCCAAGCAACTTCCATGAACCGCTGTTAAAAAGAAATATATAAATTAGAGTAAATTCCAAATGTGGTCCCTATGGTTTCAATTTTCAATTTTTTTTGGATTGTTGAACTTTTTCCACATTATGAATTGGGAAATAAATTCGGCTATATTTGTTAAACTTACCATCTAAATGTTCTCTAAGTGTCCCATTAGACACGTATTCTGTAATAATAAGACGCTCATTCCCTTTGTCAACATAACCAAGCAATTTTACAAGATTTCGATGCTCAATCTTTGCAAGTAACTCAATCTCACTTCTAAATTCACTTCTTAGAGCATCAAAGTGTTCCTGCATGAAATGAATTTTCTTATGTTAACTATTTCAATTTTCATTTGTTGAGAAATAAAGATAAAGATGTGATTGTATTTATATTATTACCTTGCTTGCTCTTTTTATGGCAACAAATTGACCATCTTGTAGTTGAGCTTTATAAACAGTTCCAAATCCCCCTTCGCCTAATTTCAATGATGGTGAAAAATTTTGAGTAGCTCTTGCAACTTGACTCACTGTCAGATGAACCGATCCAATCCTATCAAGTTTTGGGGACATTGAAAATCTACCGGGGCTCGGTGGGACCCGCAATGGACTTGCGGGAATCTTTCCCGATACGGAATTCATTTCTACAGATGGAGCACTCTCCACTACAAAATCAAATATCCAATCCATTCTTTTAAGAACCAAATTTCCAATTTGTGTTGATGTTTAATAAAAGGTTTGAGAAAATGATTGCAAGTTTTAGAGATATTGAACGAAAAAAATCAATGAGGGTGAAGTGAGAAATGACGTGTTTTGCATAAACAAAGACCTTTTTTTTGGACTAAAGATAACATGAAAACATTCTAAAATAGAAATGTTGCATTTTCAAAGGTTACCCTAAAGATTAAAGTAATTGATAAACATCACAACTTTTTACTCACGTGAATTTGAATCCTTAACAAGAGCAGCATCATCTGTATCTTTCCTTTTAGATCGAAAAAAACAAGGGCAAATAAAACTGCAACAAAGAAACAACATTCCTGTTCCTCCCATGGCCATATATTTTGTTCTAAAAACCGATTTTTTAGTTTCTTTTATAACTAAATCACGCAAGATTCTCCTCCCAGCCTCCACAGGCAAATCATCTATAAAATAACACACAAATCAGCATAAAAGTATTATTTTTAAAAGGGGAAATACATAACTTGATGCAATGTTATAAACTATAATTATATACCTGAAAAAAGATCCTCCTCAAAGCAGCGATTCACAAAGTTTTTACCGATGAAGCATTGATTTGCATTGTGTAACTTGATAAACTTGCAAAACGAATCTTTATTTACTAATTCTCCGTTTAAGTAAAATAACTCATGACCAAAATCACTAGTGAATAGAGAATATTATATGTTTCACAAGGCTTTGTATGTGATAATTGAGAGGTAAATATGATCGGTAATTGCATCAATAGTAGAAAACTTGATACAAAAACTTGCATTCTCATTTCAAGAACATGAATATCCCATCCTTTTTGAAAGCCATTGCTGAAAAGATAGTTGCTTCTCCTTGTGGGTTTCTTTCTTTTTGGGAGTGGAAACTGATGATGATTGTTTCTTGGTTCATTGGACTGAGAAAAAAGAGAGAGAATCTTGATGGGGTAGTGATACTTTAGTAATATCTCAGATATTTTGGATCAAGAATCATGGAGTCAACAAAAAGTCTTGAAAATCTTATCACCAAATCGACAGACGTTATTTAGCCATGTAAGAAATGAATTGGAAGAGCAGAAGAATCTTTATGGAAATGACTTGGAAGCTTCAAAGAACTCAAATACAAAAACAGGACTTGATTTTCTTGAATCGAGAATAATTTTAAAACAGAGCTTTATAAGATGTCAAGAACCCTAGAATCCGAAAGGACCAAAACCCTGTTTCTCAAAAAAAAAAAAACTTAAGTATCTGATCCCCAACAATCAAATAAAGAAAAGTTCCAATATTTGCGTAAAAGAATCCAATTTCCCCCAAAATTATTGAATCATGACCACATGTGACACAAACCCATGCGATGAAAGCAAAACCCTATTTGAAAACCTCTTAAACTGCCATTAACGAGACAAACTATAACAAGCCACAGAATTTCACACTCCACCAAAGATGAAACCAAATTGATTCTTTGATACCCACGAAAGGAAAAAAACAGTAAAAAAAAGTTCTAAATTGACACTCCTCCTTTCAAGATTCGCATATTAAAAACCCAATTTTGGCAAAAAAAACAATAAATTCCATCAAACCCAATTGACAATTACCATAAATAACGCAAACCCACATCATAAAACAACCAAGATACCACATATATACAATCCCATGATTGGTCAAAATTTGTGAAGCAACTCAGGAAGGTACCAATTCAAATTTAAGTCAAGATAACTGTAAAGATAAAGGCCAAACCTTTGAAAAGGTGATTGAATGACAACAAAAGTGACTTTTTTAATGTTTCCTCTGAAAGAAGATTCGTATGCAGCTTGCTGGAAGGACCTGCGAAGGCAGGAAGAAGAGAGAGAGAGAGAGAGAGAGAGAGAGTGGCGGGCTTAATGAAACTGCCAAAACGAGGAAGCTGCCAATAAATAATGTCATCATGCCCATGTAAACAAAATGAGCATGTCTTGAAATTCGTATGATTTTGTGAGATGTTCACACGAGGTCATTCTCTCTAGAATTGTAGTAAGCTTTGGTCAATTATATTTACTACTTATGGTTTTTTATAAATATTTATTGGGAAGACATGATGTGTTTTCTATAGCTAAAGTGAACATGGATTTATATAAGACTTGTGATGATTGGATTTTGTAATTTTGAATAATCTGTTTTAATTTCTTGGATATGGACTGTAATATTATTGGTTATATGTAAGATTACTTGTTGGTGTGAACAAAACATCAACGGGATTATTATATTATTATGAGTAAATAATGCAAAACTAAAGTAGTTAGGTGAATAGAATACTTTGAATATAAGTAGAAAATTGAATATGATATTATGTTTGATAATATTGATTATAGGTTTAATATAAAGTTTTGGGAAAGGGATAAAATATTGAATATAGGTTTGATTTTGAAATGTAGATGGAGAAGTGATAATAAAATAGAACATTATGTATGCCAATTAGTAAATAAAGTTTCAATTGCAATATCAACGTGTATATTAAGAAAAAAAAAGAAAGGTAAGCTTTTGTTTTGATAATTCAAAGAAACCATGTTTAATAAATAAAACTTTTGCGGCCGGTTTTGAAGTTAAAAATGTTGATTGGTGTCCGCTTTCCTATCTAACTCAAGCCCGACATACATAGACGCATCTAGCAAAAGGTAAAGCCACTAACACACCTCAATAATTTCCAATACCCAATATGCCACATACATATATGCATCTAGCAAAAGAGTGCTTTCAAAAAAAATAAAAAAATAAAATACAATCTAGCAAAAGGGTATAGCCACTAAGGCACTAAAACCCCCCTACTACTTTCCAATACGGAGTATGTAATGGATCAAATCATAATATCAAAGTAAGGAAGGTTCATATGCATGAGATGATAATGAACAATATAAAGTGACTAACCCACTTTTCTAATTTTTACAAATTTGACCACATGTTTCGAAAGGGTCTATCTTGGACCCAAATACGACGGATACCCATCCATTTCTATGGTCCTCCATATATAAGGAGAACTTGAAATGTCGTGCTCATCACTTTCCGAAACCTCATATCATATTTGTTTCCCCCTCGAAATATTGTCTTTTATTTAATATCTAGGTTCGTAACTTTTATGGATATAGTAGTTAAATATACAAAAAAAGTACGATGAAACAAAAATGGTTCTCTAAAATCCGATGAACTTCTTCAAAATGCTTGTATTTAACAATTTAAGCACACATAATATTTATAAAACTAGAAAGTAGTCGGAAGAACTTAGAACGGAGGTAGCAAGGCGAAAGGCAAGGTCACATCTTGTCAGTCATAGCTAGATTACCTCCCATTGCTTCGTAAGATATATATATATATATATATATATATATATATATATATATATATATATTCCCTTTCATATAGGTGTTCCAAAAAGAATATTGGATTCGACAAGAGTTTTAGCGACAATAAGCAATGTTAGCATGAGCACATCTTCATACCGACAATCATTCGAACGAATGTAAATGATAAATTGTTTTTTATTGGAATTTCAGTAAATGAAATTAAAACAATATAATTAAAATAAATATTACTAAATCTAGAGTCTATATTTCATTTTTATCTCGCCGCACACCATTTGATGATATACAAGTTAGGGGTGAGCAAAAACCACACCGCAACTAAAATTAACTACATAAACCGCAACCGATTAACCGCAGCCGCAATAAAAACCGATGGTGAGGTTTTCTCTTTTTCAAAAACCGCAAATTTGCGGTGCGGTGCGGTTATTAGTTTTCAAAAACCGCAAAAAAACCGCACCGCACCGCATATATTATATATATAATTATTTATTAATTATTAATATATTAAATATTAAAAATAAGACAAGTTTCATGGATGAAAGAAAGATAAAATTCTAGAAGACAAAAGTTATGGTTTTTTCTTATGTTTAACTTTGAAAAATGATGAAATTTGTAAATTTTAAAATGTTTATTGTTAATTACTAGTGATTTAACGTTTTTAAGATATTGGTTGTTTGTAATTGAAGTTAATTGCTTTATATCATATGGTTTTTTATTATTGCAAGTAATATGTTTAAACTCTTAAAGTTGTTTGAACTCTAAAGTGTGGTTAAAAACCACACAAAATAACCGTACTAAATCCATGCGGTTAATAATTGAAACACAAAAAAAAAACAAAACTGCACCGCAAAAATAACCACCTAACCGCACCGCAAAAATAACCGCACCAAGCGGTTTTGAAAATGGATTAACCGCGTTTGCGGTTACAAGGTGAGTATTTTTTCGTACAAAAAAAAAAAAAAAAAAAAAAAAAACTATTACGTTGATTCTATTTGAAGACTTGATTGATTTGTTTATCATATTTATTTGTTTTGTCACTTCACTTATCTCGTAAATGCGCATATAGTTAGCTTCGTTAATCAAATCTCTCATACGACTTACTTCGCCACCTGAGGTAGTCTCTTTTCCTTTTTGGTTCATTGATGCTTGTTTCTTTTCATGGGACGGACTTTAGTTTCATCATCTTCATTGTTGACGTTTGTTTTGTCATTTGATGACGTTGTATGACTAGACGAGCTAGTCTTTATTCTCTTCGTGTGAACATCATTTGTGCTTCCCATATTCCATTTGGGATCATCTTTAAAGATCTCACATGCATGCTCACATCTAAATGCCTTATTGCATGTGGAATACTTTTGTTGCAACATCCTTTAACTGGCCACCAGACCATCCAGTGACCATCCCTGTGATATTTTCTATATGTTAATGAATATCTGAATGAACTCATTAATAAAAGGAATTACCTTGTACCAATGCCTCTTCATTTTTTTCTTGCATCATTTTCATTTTTTCTTGCATCCTTGGACCAAATATTTTCTAAACTCGTTATAATATTCAATAATACTAACCAACGCTTTTCATTGCTCTCCATTAACGATGGTGTTGATGGTGCTGTCTATTGAGATAGTTACCCAAGCACTCAATAGTAATTCCTCTTCATAATTGGAATTTTGATAGCATGCATAAAACATATTACGTAATCCTTTAGTATTCTTTTTATGCGTTGGTTGAATGCTTGAATAGATTTGTTCTAACATTTATTGGATGATCCCCCTGTCCAAAAACTAATTGCATTCACTTCATTTTTAACAAACATATTATGCATTATAATGTATGTATATATGATATCATTCATTGTGTTAGTGTGCCAAAATCTTTCCGATCAACGTATAATTTCCCAACAAGATTGGAGAACCACAGATACTTGTTCAACGTCTTTCCTAGCTTCTTGCATTTTCTTGAACTTCTAATTCTTTTGAATTTTGTGGGAAGGAAAAACTCTTAAGAGTTGTTTCCCATTGTGGATATATACCATCGAAAGGTAATAACCTTTCGTGTAATTTTCAGTAATGGTAAAATTCACTTCGAGAGTATATACTTGTAAGAAATCGTTGAACAATATACTTTGGTTTAATACATTGATGTCATTTTTTGACCTAACAACACCAAAAAGTGAATGCCAAATCCAAAGATTTTGAAAAGCAAAAAACTTCTAAAATAATTATTGGCACCTGGAGTGAATTTCCCTGGAGTGAATTTCCCTTGCCAAGCGATGAGACAATTTTCCAAGCCTAATGCATACAAACAATATTGCCTAGCATACATGGAAGCTGATAATGTTTTTTATACAGATAAAGTGTACACTTATTGTCTTCAGTATTTGGTCTTCTCAAGCACATAATGTTGAATATTTCGATTACTCCCTAACAAAATTTCTTTAGACATTCAATAACAATACTTTTTTTTGCCTATTCCATATGCTAGTTATCGAATAACGGTGGTGCATTTTTGTAACGGTGAAATACATTTACTTTCATAGGCATTTTCATTCGTCTTGAAATAATTGGAATGGTTAGATAACAAGTCTATAATTCTGATAAATAATTCTTTATTCATTTGAAACCTTCGTCTAAAGATGTTCGATGGGAAAACAGGTTGATATGAAAAGTAATCTGCAACAAGATAAATGTGTCCATCTTCACAACCTCGATAGACATATGGTTTTTTCTTGATCGTAGAGTAGAACTTTCTACTTCATCTTGGGCTTCTTTCTCTGTAGGCATCAACAACTTTTCATAGGTGCTCTACTAATTCACTAATATGAACTTATTTACTCGTATCAAAAGTTGTTCGATGGCGTCATCAAACATAATTAGAGAAAAAATTATGAGATACAATAAGGAAGGGATATTTTTTTTACATATAATAATAGCAACAATGTGTCATTTATGACAAAAAAATGCCACAAACAAACAAAACCGAAATAAATAAATATATCAAACCTTTCTTCAAATGAAAAAACGAAAAAAATAAATTTGTAGTGTAATTTTTTCCGAATTTTTTTTTCTTATGGTGTATTACGCGGTTTTTTTTGTTTGGGATACCCTTTACTTGTCGGGATACCCTTTTATTTTGATCCTGAATCCGCCACTGATAATAGTGATGGATGACACCACCTAAAATCATTTTATTCAAAAAGTAAAAAATTGCACTTTGGGATCGGTTATTAGCGGTCGATCTCTCAAAAAGCTTTTGGATAAGAGAATGCTCTAAACATGTTATTTACAGTTAAATTATAGTTACTGTAGGTGAAAATAGTTAAATTATAGTTTTAGGGGAATGTTATTTCTAGGGGTGAGCACGGTGTGGTTCGGGACGGTTATTAGCCAAAACCTCACCACTAACCGCAAATGCGGTTAATCCATTTTCAAAACCGTTTGGTGCGGTTATTTTTGCGATACGGTTAGGCGGTTATTTTTGCGGTGCGGTTTTTTTTTCCTATGTTGCGGTTATTAACCGCATGGATTTGGTGCGATTATTTTGTGTGATTTCTAACCACAGTTTAGAGCTCAAACGGTTTTAAGAGTTCAAACATATTACGTGTAATAAAAAAAACACAAGGTATAAGACAATTAACTTAAATCACAAACAATTAATATCTTAAAAACGTCAAGTCAATAATAATTAACAATAAATTTCTTAAAATTGTCTAATTTCACCATTTTTCAAAGTTAAACATAACAAAAAAAACAACATTTTTGTCTTCTAGTATTTTATTCATCTTTCATTCTTTAAACTTATCTTATTTTTAATATTTAATATATTAATATTTAATAAAAAAGTTGTACATAATATATGCGGTGCGGTGCGGTTTTTTTCACGGTTTTTGAAAACTAATAACCACACCGCACCGCAAATTTGCAGTTTTTGAAAAACAGAAAACCTCACCATCGGTTTTTATTGCGGTTGCGGTTTATCGGTTGCGGATTTTGCGGTTTTTGCGGTTAATTTTAGTTGTGGTGAGGTTTTTGCTCACCGCTAGTTATTCCTACATTTTATAAGAGAAAATTACAAATGTAGTCTAATCCATTGATTACTTTGTGGAAAATAACCAAAAAAAACATAAATTACAATTTTAGTCACGAAAATCGCAGATAGATTAAGCTTATCTGCGATTTTAGCAAGCCATCTGCGATTTTGCTATGCCATCTACGATTTAACTTGTGTCCAGGTATAAAAACGTTTTTTTTTTGCTTCATTTTTCACATTCCTTCTTTGAAGAACTCTCTCTCTCTCTCTCTCACTCTCTCTCTCTGTGTGTGTGTGTGTGTGTATGTGTATGTGTGTGTGTGTGGAAGCAATGGATGATTTCGTGAACAATCCCAAAAATATGGTAAAATCTTTACCCATTTTGTGTTTTAATAATCATTTATCAATTTTAGGCTATGTTTATTTACGATTTATTGGGAAAAAGTTTGGAAAAAAACGAAAATATTACTAGGTTTCAGGTGTTTCTCATCCAATTTTTTTATATCTATGTGTTATATTTGATATTTACTAGATTTTAAAAGTAGTCTTGAGGTTTTAATAGCATTTAATAAGTGGATTTATGATTGTACAAGTGCATAATGCATTGTGAGGTTATACATTTGATACTTTTGTGTTAATATGTTATATAAATGTGTTAATATGTTGTAATAATGTGAATTTTTGATATAAAAATGATTATTGCTGCTTTATGATGCTGTACCTTTGCATTTTGAGGTTGTACATATAGTTTATCAAAAAATATTAATTTAATTGTTGATGTTATAAATATGCTTATATATAGAAATTTCGTTTATATACAATTGGTTTACTTGTCATGGTTTATTTACATTCGGTTTATCTCTAAAAAACATATATGTTGCAATTTGGATGTTGTTATAAATAGACATTTGATTTATTTTGTGATTGTAATTGCCGATGTCGTTATAATAATATGTTTTTTTGACAGTTTTATTTGTTATTTAGTATAGTTTTTTGACAGTTTTTTTATTATTTAATATAGTTATTTTGACAGTTTTTTATCCTTTAAAGTTTTTTTTAACCTTCTTACATGTTGTTTTTCAATATGATTCTAGAAATTTAAATGTAAAAGTTGTTGTAAATTTCAAAGGATCGGAATGTAACATATGGAAAATATTTGAAGTATTGCATGGTGTGCGACGGAAATTTTTAGAAGCACTGTGTTTGGTTATTTGTTGGACGTCCCTCAATTAGAAGGGGACGGGTTTCTATTTCATAAAATGTTTCTTAATCAGTTACGACCAGACGCAGTAGTATCTCCAGATGCCATAAATCGGTTGTATTTTAAAGTAGGAGATACTAAAATGATTTATGGCCCCGAAGAGTTTTGTTTGATAATCGGATTAAATTTTGGAGTTTATCCAAAAATGATAGGAAAAAAATTGTCAGAAAAAAAAATTAGTAGTCAAAAAAGATGTTTATTGCGGGAACATCTTTTTCCGAACCACACAAATAGTTCGGTGAAAATCTGTGATTTAAAAAGTTTTATTTTAAATCAGCTCTTCTTAGCAGCTATCGACGATGATGCAGTTAGAGCATGTGTCATATACGTTTTGTGTGAAGGGTTTTTGGGGAAAGAAGCAAATGATCGTGTGCCACAAGACTGGGTTTTTTTTTTTTTTTTTTTTTTTTTGCTGAAAACTTGGATGGGTGGAACATGTATTATTTGTTGAATTTGAAAGTTTTATATTTTCTATGATAATGTTTATTCTAATTAAAAGGTATATATTGTAGTTTTGCTTGGGGTAGTTAAATGTGGGAGTTCACCTACGATGATCTCGAGGATACATGGAACAAAATAAATAAATATTTATCAATACTTGAGCCTCGTCAATCATTTAAATAATCGGTGTCAAGATTTACGGCTCCATTCAGGGTATACATATATATAGTTATATATTTATAAATTATAACAAGTATATTAGTTGTTATAATTGATATTAAAATAATTGTTAAAATTATAGATATGGATTTATGAGATGCTTCCATCTTTACGTAAAAACAAAGATACACCTCGGATGAAACGTTGGAGTGCAACCAAAAAATTGAAATTGATTGATATGAACAAGATTTTTATGCGAAAAAGGTTTGTATATTTTATTTTATTTATTTAAATATTATTTTTGAACTTTTACTAACATTATACATATATTAATTTGTTTTAGGAGGGACGAACACCAAGACATAGCATGACACCGATCGATGATGAGAGAATATCTTCTTATTATATGTCATGTCTAGAGTATGTGTATGGTGAACCACCTTCAGTTCCATCCCCAGTACGGAAGCATTTTAGGAGGCAATACGAATCTTCATGTAGTGTATCGTCTATTGGCCGATCCAACGGTAGAGCAGCAAAAAGTGGGAAAGCAAGTTTAGAAGAGTTGGCGAATCGGTTATTTTCACTCGAACAAGAGGTGTATATGAACCGACAACGCACCGAGGTGAATGTGGAAGAAGTGAATGACGAAAGTATACGGAACAACATAAATTTTTATGAACAAGTAGAATTTCAAACAAAATTTTCTTTTAATGAAAAGGTTAGTGATACCCTAAATTTATGATATAATTTGTATATAAATGTGTATATTTTATTAATAATTTAAAGGTATTAATGTAGGTTTTAGATGAAGTGGGGCGGAGTAGAAATAACTTTGATGAGGATGTTTTTGATGATAATGAAGCTGAAAAGGTTATTATACCTTATATTTATGATATAATTTTTTTAATAATTATGTATATTTTATTAATAATTATAACGTATTAATGTAGGTGTTCGACGAAGGGGGCACGAAGGGGGGCGGAGTACAAATAACTTCGATGAGGATGTTTTGGATTTTGATGATAATGAAAATGAAAAGGTTATTATACTTTATATTTATGATATAATTTGTTAATAAATACATATATTTTATTAATAACTATAACGTATTAATGTACGTGTTAGATGACGAGGTAATAATTGTAGGGAGTATAAATCACTTTGATAATAATGAAGCTACACCCGATAAACCTAGGTTTCGTAATCCATCAAAGTTTATGTGTACTCCTTTCACGCAGGTATACATTAAAAGCTAAAATTGAAAGTTTTTATGTCAAATATATATATATATATATATATATATATATATATATATGTTTGAGAAATGTTTTAGTTACACACGACACCAAAGCCAAAGCGAAGAGCAAAGAAGAAGGTTGATACCAGATCAACAACCCCCCCCCCCTCCTCCTCCTACAGTATTCGGTGTTGCTCATGACTTTTCAGTTTTGCGTCTGCAGCCTTACGTAGCAGGCGGTGAGGTTGTGTTACAAAATTATTTTTATCATGCATTAAACGTGGAACATAGATTGTACAATTTGATATTAGATAGAGAGTTTTGGAGCACTTTGTTTGGACATACACATGACGGCTGGTTAGATGAAGCAGTAAGTGTTTATAAATTTATGCTTATAAGTGATTTTTTATTTATTAATTTTTAACAAAAGTACCATAACATTCGCAGCATATCACGATTTGGATTAGACTGTCGATAGAGAGACGATTTGAAGCTGACCGGTATACCATAATGCCTTCAAATTTTTTTGTTTTCCATGTTCTGGAAGATGGTACCGATTGGAGGGAATTTATGGATGGGATAGCTACATACCTCAACTTTATGGTTCCTTGGTGGGATGTGGATAGGGCATATTATTAGTTTTATTGAAATTACATTCATTAGTATCATTTTTTTGTATCGTAATATTAATAAGTATTTATTTTTTAATTTTAAACTTTGTGCAGGTTTATATGCCAATTCATTCCTATCCAAATCATTGGTTGTTTGGGGAACTACGATTGGAGTCAATGGAAGTCCATCTATATGACAGTCTTGGTAGGGGTGCGTTTCAAAATTTTGAGTCAGATGGAACTTTTAGCAAATTTGAGGCACGGATAGCAAAATATTTAGACAAACTTAAATATTGGCAGAGGAGGAACATCCCAAGATGACCATTGAATATGAAATTTACCCTCGAAGATAATGTTCCCCAACAAAGCAGGGGGTTGGGAGATTGTGTTGTATTTGTTTGTATGTTTATGGAACAACTAGTATCAGGACAACCAATACATGAATTTATGGACCCAAAAAATGCAGCTTTAGAGTTTCGTCAAAGGATGGCCAAAATTTATTGGGGATCGTGTGTTGGTCCTATGTAGTTGGATGTGATATGTATGTAACTGAATATTTGATTTATAAATTCAAGTGTTTCACTAGGAAAAGTAATTTTATATATAGCGCGATAGACATTATCTTCATACATAATATAATTATAACTTCAAAAGATAAAACATAACAACGATTACACCCTCTTTATTAACGTTACAACTTCAAAGTTAACCAAAAGACCTAAACCTTACAACTTGTAAACAATAATTGCCAAGAACAACACCCAACTACAAACCAATGCTATCTTCAACTTCTTATTTTCAAAGTGCAACCCAACTACAAACCAATGCTATCTTCAACTTCTTATTTTCAAAGTGCAATGCATATAGTGTGCATGAATTTTACTTGTGTTTGGAAGTCATTGTGCATGAATTTTACTTGTGTTTGGAAACCTTTCAAAGTGCTTGTAGGAATCCAATTGTCTGACTTGACAATATAGCCATTTCAAAATGAGCACGAACATTTTTTTTCCTAAAGTATGTTACAATGTTAAATCGATTGATATTTCTCAAATTGTGAAAAATATATCCACCTACACACATGAGTTACCTATAACAACAATCATTGAGTTAATCAATTAGTCGATACATTTGGCATATGTTGAATGGGCTGAAGTTTGAGGTAAATTTAAAGTTATAGTTTGTTATTATTTCTAAATTAACAAATTTCGCAGTGAGGATTTCTGTTGGTGTGACCTCTTATGCTGAGAATAAGGTTCAAAAGCAAGTGAACAAGTCTTATAATTGGGAAGCAATACGTATTTATGGGGATGTATTTGAAGTGGATGAAAGTTTTGACACCTGCAAAGTACAACTTGAACGTAGGGTATGTAGTTGTGGGAAATGGCAAAAAAGCGGTATACCTTGTGGCCACGCTATAGCATCACTAAGAACTCGTACGTCTGCAGTCATTCACGAAATGGTTGATTATAAGTCGACTTCTGTCGTGTATCGAGCTGCATTCGGATCTGAAACGGTGAATTCTTTGCCATCACGTGTACACTGGGAAATACCAAATGAAAGGGTGGTCCTGTTACCTCCCAAATAGAAGTAGTTATTTATATACCCCTTTCCATTTTATGTCCTATTATGTAGTAGTATGGTTTAATGTTTTAATTAAATGAAAATGGATGTGTTATCTTAATTCACATTTTATGCTCATTACCAAAACAACATACATTAAAGGATTAACAAGACACACGTAAAAAAACAAACAATGTAACTAACGAACATTCTACATCTAATCTTCTTTAACTAACATACATATTAAAAATGAGGGACATTCCTTAAAAGATTCCATTCTTCCCCATGCGTAAACTCCCTGCCATCATATTCAAAACAGTATAGCTCCTTAGCTACTTGTATGAGAATGTCTTCATCCATATTCAGATGTTCATTATCCAGCTCGTTGTAAATACGTTGAAAATGCTTGAGCCTTTGTTTTAAATCCACAAACTTGGATTTGACATCTCTTCTTCATTGATATTGAGTACGATCCATTTCATGGTGAAACAAATAACAGACATGAGACCAAAATGATCCATTGTGGACTTCTGGAGAACCTAGTGGAAAATCCTCCTCTACAATTACGATCCAAGCATGAACCAAAGCGACCTCCTCTTCGATGCTCCATCTGAGTGGTACAGGTGGATCCATAGTTGCAAGGTAAAATTGTAAGGTGATACAATTAATATGGATATGAACAATTATTTATAGTGACCCCTTTTTGTAACTTCATATATGTTGTCAAGTCAAACAGTCGTGTCTTGTATTGTCAGTCAGTGCAATGTCTTGTCAACTCAAACAGTCCTCTCTTGTGTTGTCAATAAGTACACTACGTTCTTCAATTAAGTTAGACTATGAATTGCAGACAAATTCAAAAATTTGACTGTGATTTTGTGTAGAAACTTATGTGCTATTGACGGACATTAAAAACATGTCGTTTATTGTTGTCATAAAGCCTACTATAAATTTACTTTCAGTGAAAAAATCATTTCACTTAAAGATATATCAGTTCTTCATATATTACTTTTGAAAATTTACTCTCTCGATTTCGCTAAAAATGACTTCAAAACCATGGACTGATGAGGAGTAATTGGTTCTTAGTCGTGCATATATTCATGTGTACGAGAGAAGCAAGTTGAACGATCCTATGTTTTGGACTCGTTTAACCTATATCTTCAATGCTGAAACTCGAACGACTGCAGGAAACCATCGTGACAACCTAGATATCGCAGCAAAATGGTATGAAATGAAAACTGAAATTCTATTATTCAACGATCTTTATACCAAAAATGACGACGCATGTTTAAATGTTACTGAGGAGGTCATCTTGGAAGCTGCTAAAGAGGAATACAAATCATTAAGTGACGGGTTGGAATTCCAGTATGAAGCCCCTTGGAATATTTTGAAATATGTCTCGTTTATTTAATATCTATTTCTATCTATTAGGTTTGTACTAGGTTATTTATATGTATTTCGTCTGTATTAGATGTACCTCCTCTGTTTTATGTTATTTATGAAACCTCGGGGGTTATTTTTAACGATATTCCAAACGTCCTCATACTCGATTACACATAAAACAATACATTACAAATAACAATTCCATGAAGCATTACACATAAAACAACACATTAAAAATAACAATTCCAAACGTCCTCATACTCGATTACACATAAAACAATACATTACAAATAACAATTCCATGAAGCATTACACATAAAGCAATACATAAAACCTTACACATAAAACAACACATTACAAATAACAATTCCATGAAGCATTACACATAAAACATTACAAATATGAAATTTAATAGAGTCGTCTACATGAAATACTGATTATTTTTAACAAGATTCCAAACGTCCTCATATTCAAAGTCACTGCCTTCATGCTCCAAAATGTAAAAATCTTTAACAATTTCCAAAAGCTCTTCGGCGTCTGCATAATAAGTTTTGGTATTTTGCACATAATTACACGCTCGATTGAACCATATGACATCTTCCTTTACATCCATCCATTTACTGACAATATCTGATTGTAACCAGTGTTATCCTTCTCCCATCTCATGGTTGAACAAAGTTGTTATGCGGGTCCATTCATCACATACCAGGCAATGCGGGGGAGCCAGTGGCGTTACACCCTCCTTAACACTAAGCCAACATCGTGTTACAACTAACACCTCGCTTGTCGTCCATGGTTGTGGAGAATTGGAACCAGCTACTGCATTCGAAGAAGTTGCTACATTGTACGACATTTCTTAATATGGGTGTTCGTTTCGTAAAGATGATATGGGTGTTCGTTTCGTATAGATTAAACATCTATTTATAAAAAAGAAAAAGGAGTTAACAAGGACTTCTCTGTGTACTACAGTGAGTTATCATGTCAAACAGTCATTTATGTGTAGTCATTTCCAAGTTTGACTATGATTTGCAGGTTACTACAGTGACTTGTCATGTCAAACAATCATCTATGAATTCCAACTCTGACTACGAAATGGTTGCCTTTGGACTATGATTTGCAGATTACTAGGATGTATAAAGACGACATATGCGATCGTTTTCTTATTAAAAATACTATATATAATCTCAACTTTATTATGATTTCATCCTCAAAGTTCGAAATTTGCTCATGTGACGAAGTAGATTGTTACTACTGTGATCCAGTCGACCCCTTTGTTACACCCTCTTCAGAAGGCCCATATATGTCGGATGAAAGTTTTCAAGAATTGAAAACGACTGAAGAACAACAAAAACAGGATAAAGAGTCATCTCGACTTCTCAGTCACTGTCGTAAAGTTATTGCATCGGAATGCAAACAAGCTCAAGAATGGATAGACCTTAATAAAAGGAAAATCAAAGAGCATGAAGAATGGATAAAAAATACTAAGAAGACTATCAAGATGATTGAAAATGGATTGCTGACAAGGACACAGAGATGATACATCTTAGGGTGCAAAAGGATCGTTTGGAAGATAAAATGAGAATTAGGGATGACTATATAACAATCGAGAAAGAGAAGTACCCATTGCAGTTCCCTAATGTTAATAATTAGTTAAAAAATTGTTGTAACATTAGCATGTCTTGGGTTTGCTATATGTTTTTTTAGATTAATATGTTTGTTTACCGTTAATTTTCAAGTATTTTTAAAAATCATGTATAAAAACTTCATTTGCTCTTATGATGTTCAAACTAAACTAAAATATAAAAGCATAAGAACAACATCTTAAAAATTTAATAAAAACATTACAATACATAATAAATTAACAACTCTTCAATTTAAGGTTGTTTTAAATCATAATCGGCGTTATAGGTCTGTGAACAACTCGTAGAAGCCCCAATATTAAATGTCGTCTCCATAGTAGGAGTTCTCGTGCGACGTGCTCCACTGCCGGACACCCTTCCAAAACAATTGTTTCTCGTGTGTCCTGCTTGACCGCATGTAGAACACTCTTTTCTAATTGGACCCTCGCCTTGGGATGGAATACCGTCTGTGTTTCTTGGCCTGCCTGGCTGGCGTTTATCCATTATAGGTGGCCTAAAAATCATCAAATCATCGGGGATCTCCCATTCTGATGGATTTGGCAAAAGGTTTATGATTCCTCATATGTTCTCCTCAATGTTTCGGTGTGACAACCCAAAAATTTTTGTTTTGTCCAGCCAATCAATCGAGAGCCAGACCCATTTCTGTTACCTTTTAGCATTGTTTAGGGTCTGTTTGAGTGTTCCGAGCATAGTACAATCAAGTTTTGGGTTTAGGGAAGTGTTAGCCTAGGTTCCTCACTTTGAAATCAAGCCATATACTCCTTCAAGAGGAGTGTACGGCCGTACACATGGGTGTACGGTCGTACACTCAAAGTGGCCGTACACCACCCCCCATATATAAGCCATCCCCTTCATTTTATTCATTTCTTCAACTTCCAAGTCAAGAACTCGAGTTCTCTCTCAACTATCATCAAGCTTTTCACCTAGATCTTCAAAGAAACGTAAGTATTCCTTCCATTGTTAGTTGATTCCTTGCATTAACTAGTAAAGATCCATGATTCAAGCCTTTAAACATCATCAAACTCAAGAACATCAAGAGTGTACGGCCGTACACTCTATCTATGGCCGTACACCCTTGTTAAGACCATAATCTAAGGCTTAGAACACTTGCTAGTCACTTGGTACCCCTTAGAACTCTTGAATCCTTGAACCCCTTTGATTTAAGACCAAAAATGCATCCATCTTAGAGAGTGTACGGCCGTACACACTTGGTGTGGCCGTACACACCTCAAAACCCTCCAAAATGTTAGCTTTGATCATCCTTTGGTTGTGCATTTGTCACATTAGCTTCCCCATGGATCAAACACCCTCTTTTGCATGATTTACCATGAGTGTACGGCCGTACACCTCTTGGCCGTACACTCCATGTTGTAGCCTTAAACCCCCTTTGATCAATCACATGTGATTCTAACACTTAGTCCAAGTGTTTCCTAGTCCCGAAGGGTGTTTCCTTGCATGTTAGTTGTGTAAAACACTAATTACATGCCTATATATGCCATTATATGTCATTTAGGATTCGTTT
The DNA here is from genome assembly GCF_052849685.1 of Lactuca virosa. Taxonomy (NCBI): domain Eukaryota; kingdom Viridiplantae; phylum Streptophyta; class Magnoliopsida; order Asterales; family Asteraceae; genus Lactuca; species Lactuca virosa. The sequence continues at coordinate 285,930,646 of NC_136430.1, forward strand.
GTGTCTCGGGAGTTCATTCGTGGAACTTCTCATCCTTACGCGAATCTGCAATTGAATCACCCACATAAGGTGAGTTCATACCCGTATAATCAATCTTTTAAATGTTTTAAATGCTTTTAAGGAGGGGGGATACAAGTTGAACATAATGATAATTGTGTAAATGTTTTGTGATAAACATCATTTCAAAGGATTGCTTATGTTTATAAAGCGATCAAATCATTTCAAAAACTATTTATAAGTTATGTTACTTTATTGTTTATAAAACTCCGTTTTTAAAGTACGAGCATAACTCGATAGATAAATGAGTCTTTTCTACAATTCAGAGTCAGTTCAAGTAAACATGTTAGTAAACTATAATAGGTATAGTTTAGGGATTGAGAACATACTATAAAGAGAAACAGGGAGGAACATACTATAAAGAGAAACAGGGAGGAACATAGTATAAAGAGAAACAGGGAGGAACATACTGAAACAAGAACAAGATAACATTAATGTGAGACTACTTCACGGCTTAGCGATTTGTTTGCTAAGTCGCGTTTTGTAACCAGAGTCTCCTGGAGGGAGAGCGTGATTAGTATGGTTATAATCACATCACATTATTTTTAAACCTTAATTATACGAATTGGTTTTAAGGTAGTCAGTACTTCAGTAGTCACTTTAAAATACTACTGTATACTTTCATTATTACAAAAGACAAACGGTACAGTCGAGTCCTAGTAAATTAACTTAGAAAGGGGCCTATAATGCTAACTTTATGATTCCTTAGTGCATACATCAGGGATATATATTAATCGGGTCCGACAGATAGTAGGATGTGTGCTTTCCACTTCATTTCCTGTTCCTTGTTTGGTTGTGGGCTTAGAGCAGATGCACCCAGTCTACTATCTATTCGATCTTAGCTATATATATATATATATATATATATATATATATATATATATATATATATATATATATATATATATATATATATTCAGTATACACCAAGTAATCATAAGGAGTACCAGATATAGGTCAGGTCATAGTATACAAATTCAATACATCATTTTCTAGTACAAGAACATACTTTTCAGTTAGAACATTTAGTAGGCTAAACTAGAAACTTATCAGAAAAAGGACCTTTGGTGGTTAATTCTATAATACCTTAGTTTATACATCAGGGTTATATATAATTAATATCCAATAGGTAGTTGGATGTGTGATTTCCGCCTTACTTCCTGTTCCTTGTTTGGTTGTGGGCTTAGGGTAGATTCACACAATTAACTATCCGTTCGATATTAGATTATATATAGCTAGTACAAACTAAGTGATTATAGAGAGAACTATTGTGGTTACCAGTTTTACTAAAGGAAACAAGGGTTTAATCCATTTTATTAAACCAGTATAACTTAAAGGACCTTAAGTGGTTAATTCTATAATACCTTAGTTTATACATCAGAGTTATATATAATTAATATCCGATAGGTAGTTGGATGTGTGATTTCCGCCTTACTTCCTGTTCCTTGTTTGGTTGTGGGCTTAGGGCAGATTCACACAATTAACTATCTGTTCGATATTAGATGATATATAGCTAGTACAAACTAAGTTATTATAGAAGGAACTATTGTGGTTACCAGTTTTACTAAAGGAAACAAGGGTTTAATCCATTTTATTAAACCAGTATAACTTAAAGGACCTTAAGTGGTTAATTCTATAATACCTTAGTTTATACATCAGAGTTATATATAATTAATATCCGATATGTAGTTGGATGTGTGATTTCCGCCTTACTTCCTGTTCCTTGTTTGGTTGTGGGCTTAGGGCAGATTCCCACAATTAACTATCCGTTCGATATTAGATTATATATAGCTAGTATAAACTAAGTGATTATAGAAGGAACTATTGTGGTTACCATTTTTACTAAAGAAAATAAGGGTTTTTCTTAAAGAATGTTTTAATCAAATATAAAGGAACTATTACATTTAACTCCGTGAGTACCAAGTGAATACACCAGAGTTATATAAAACGAAGACCCAACAAACAATGGGATGTGTGACTTCCGCCTCATTTCCTGTTCCTTGTTTGGTTGTGGGCTTAGGGCAGATACACACAATCGATTGTTTGTTTACTCTGGGTTTTATATAACTTGTATCCATTTAGTGCTCATAGAAAGGATTGTAGAGTCATTTTACTTATCTTTCATCATATCAGAAAATATAGGATTTTCTGGAGGAACAGGCAAACTTTTCTAAAAAAACTTAAAACTTACTTACCTCACTAAAATCTTATGAACTCACCAGCTTAAATGCTGATCTACTCTTTCAAAATAACTTGTATTCTCAGGAAACTAGTAGACAGGTACGCGCACTGGGATACTGAAGATGGAGCATAGTAGCTTCATGTCTTGTTTTGTTATTTACTTTTGTAGTCTATCTTATGTGAATCACATACTTTGTAAACACTTTCTTTCTAATGCAATGGTTGTTTGTTACTATGATTGCTATGATACATGTGTTGTGATACTAAACATGACGTCCTCCGCCCCCGAACGTTTCCGCCGTTCTGGTTTGGGGGTGTGACAGATTGGTATCAGAGCATTGTTTATAGTGAACTAAGTATATCAACCTATAAAAGATATCCAACTGTAAATACAATGGGGCCGTAGTGCTCTGAATAATAATATATTATAAGAATATAACAATACTTTATAAAAGTATACATACGTGCTTATACATATATACATACTAGAACAAGTATCACAAGGAGAACAGAGCAGAAGTATTTAAAGGTTGAACAATGCGGTCAAACCTGGACAGTTATGTAATCATATCTGGGATCAATATAGCCTGATCAACTATATTCATTTGAGATGTGACCGACATGTGTTTGGGAGTGATGTGGTGTTGCAACAGTCTTAAAACTTACCTAACACTATTCAAGGGATTTCTAGATCAGTACATAAAGTTAGAATACTGTGGGAGTATTTTATGATACTATAAGACATCAACAAGTTTAAAACATACCAAATATATTATATTAAAATACTATAGGAGTATTTTAGGCACTAAATAAATAACTGATGTGATAATTTAAAGACCCTTCTGGTAGATCTATGATTCTGGAGTGTATACTTCCAAGATTTTATATAATTGAGATTTTATAGACTTAGAATTTGTGATCTATGCTTCACTACCTGTTCCTTGTTTGGTTGTGGTTTTGGAGTAGGATCACATATTTGAAGGTCTATTTAATCTTAAATTATATACAACTTGTATACATTGTGCAATTATAGGAGGACCCAGTAAGGATCACCCTATAATGTATCGCTTAAATCTCATAGATTCTTTAGACACTTCCATTCTCATACAACGAACCCAAATAGATGTAACCACTTCCTCATAGCGATCAGCAGAAGAGTCAAGGAGGAACAAGAGCAGGTTCATGAGAAGTTTTCAGAGAAGTGATCAGCCAGAGAAACTAAAACGTCATATGCGTCACACTAATAAATAATTACCTTATTCAATTCACAGAGATTCATTCGAGGATAGCCACTTCTGATTCATAAAGTTTATTTTATATAGAATTCCTTTATGAATTGTTTCCAGAACCCTATGAAAGTCAGAACCAGATACATTTAGAACTAGGATAACTTAGTCTTTCAGCTTTCGGCTCATTTCCACTGCTATAGACTTATTTCCATTTCATATTTGTATTCTTTTAGCAAAGATGCCTCCTCGTAGATCAAACAGGCGCACTACTCCGATAACTCCAGTTCAAACTCCACTACCTCCTCCACAGTTCGATCCTGCTGCTCTCCAAGCAGGGATATCAGCCGCAGTGGCAGCTGCTCTATCTCGATTCAGCAAAAGTGGTACCTACGAAATTGGTAGCGGTACCCACTTAACATAACCCGGAGTTACCCACGGACACCCACGGGAGTGTTCGTACAAGGACTTCATGAACTGCAAACCTAAATCCTTTAATGGAAATGGGGGAGTCATTGCTGTAAGTCCCCAATCTGCTTGAGTATCAGTTAGATCCGTTTGATGGTGCGGAATCCCAATCAAACGGATGATGCCAGATCAAAATAGAAGAGAAGGAGAAGAAGAATAACTTGAATCTTGAATGTATTGAAGATATGAATGATGCTCCTTACACAAGATTCTCTCACACACACTCTTCTTCTCTCTAGTTTCTCTCTCTAAAATATGCTCCTCTTTCTCTCTAGCCTCCTAGCCTTACACTCTCATGCACCCCTCACCCTATATATAGGATCACCAGCCGTACACCCGTGTACGGCCGTACACAGGAGTACGGTTGTACACAAATACACAAAAACTACATAAAAATATATTTTCCTAGAAAAGCAAAGTATAAACCACTATTTTGACCCAACAATCTCCCTCTTGGTTTATAGTTTTCTTTTCTAATTGACCGAACAAGCTCCCCCTAAAAAGTAGCTGGATTTTCTTGTCAATCTTCATTGGGAGCTTGGCTTCAGCATTAATCTTCAAATTCTTCATAACTTCAAGATGAACTTGATGAATCTTCAATAAATGACTTCATCTTGAGCACTTGGGCTTTTCTTCAGAATTTGGCATTGAACGCACGTTGGGTGAGGATGCTTTTTGAAAAGATTCTTGAAAATTTTGCTTTCAGCTTGAGAATCTTCAGAGAGAATAGAGAAGGAAACTTCTGGATCACTTCAGCAGGTTCAAGAATAGCAACAAATTGATTGAGGAGGCTTCAATGCAATCTGTCACATAATCTTCAAGTACAGCTTCACCTTGCTTCTAGGGTTGAAGGATTGAATGTTGAAAGAATAATCTTCATTTCTTGCTCCTTCGAATGAGAATTCTTCGATGCTCACGGATGAAGCCTTGGCTCAGAAATCTTGATACAGTCTCCACGAGTCTCATCTACATCTGAATTCACTTTTCAAGACACATAAAGCTAAAAATAGAAACATAACTTAAAATAAAACTTAGCACACAATATTTTTGGATTTTTCATATGTTCTGAAAAAGAAATAAAACAGAAATAACACTACTTTTTTTTTGAATTTTGAATTTTCTGATTTTTGTTTGGTTTTTAAAATTTTTAATTCTCCCATAATATTTAAATTAGAAGAAAACTATGAACAAATTTAACAAAAACAAAAATGATAGCTAACTTTAAGAGTGATTTGGGATCAAAGTTTTTAGACAGCCTTTATCCGTTTATCAGTACCTCTCCCTTCATGAATAGACCTGGTCAATCGTTGGTAGTGTGGTCCACTTAAACACGAGAGATTGTGACAAAATTAGGACATACTACAAGTGACAAGACAATGTGATCCTATGTTCCTAGATAATATTCCTAAAGGACCATTCAGCTGACAACGACCAAAGATATTGTTGTCCACCTAAATTAAGCAGCGAGATCTACAGACAGCCTAGTGATTGTTCAATTTTAAATGTACTAGAACATGTTTCCCGCTTCCTGACATACCCCAATAATCAGGAACTTCCAAAGTACTCCTTACTTTAGGTGAGCAGACAATTATTATCAGAGAAGTCAGATTTAGAATGCATATGTTGTACACCCAGGTCGGATCTTCCGATCACGCAGAGGGTGAAACATATGACTAACCAGATTTAGAGGGATTGAGAAGTAGAATGGTGCATATTTTGTATACCAGGTCGGATATATTTCAATCACACAAAGAAGACAACATATGACTAATAGACAGGAAGAATTGCATAGATAGAAGATGCAGAGAAATAGAATTGCATATGTTGCAGTCCAGGTCGGATGTATTTCAATCACGCAAAGGAGGCAACATATGACTAACAGAAAGAAAGCAAGAAAATAACTTCCTACAGACCTACTTTATCGGAATTCCCCAGTCGCCCCATCAATACCGGAATTAAGGACAGAGTCCGTACATCGAGGAAGAGTTAAACCACAGTTCTAAATACGAATTACATTAATGTGACCGGTGGATTATCATGTATATCTTGCTGCTCAACCTATATGAGCGTCGTATTGTAATGCTAAATGGATCTATCTAGGTCAAGATTTTTCAAGTCTCTAGATTCCTTAAGTTCATCTATGCCTAGTCATGTCCATTTTAAATCTTTCGTGCCTACCAGCGCATCGAACACAGACCCTAGACAATTCAGATTCAGTCCCTTACACAGATTCAGATTGCCTGTTATCACATGATTATATCACTTCCTAAAACATCACCTGCAAGCACATTCCATAAACAACATATTTTTGGATTTTTTTTGGATTTTTCATATTTTCTGAAAAAGAAATAAAACAGAAATAACACTATTTTTTGGATTTTAAATTTTCTAATTTTTGTTTTGTTTTTATTTCTCCCCCTAAATTTTTTTAAATTTGTTTTTATTTCTCCCCCTAAATCAGCTTTGATACCACTTGTAAGTCCCCAATCTGCTTGAGTATCAATCAGATCCGTTTGATGGTGCGGAATCCCGATCAAACGGATGATGCCAGATCAAAAGAAGGAGAAGGAGGAGAAGAATAACTTGAATCTTGAATGTATTGAAGATATGAATGATGCTCCTTATACAAGATTCTCTCACACACACTCTTCTTCTCTCTAGCTTTCTCTCTCTACAATATGCTCTCCTTCTCTAGCCTTTTAGCCTTGCACTCATGCACTCCTCACCCTATATATATAGGACCACCAGCTGTACTCTTAGTAACCAAGAACAATTTTTTCCAACACACACAACCTCATACCTTTGGTCGATCTACTTGTCCTCGTCTGAAAACCTTCTTGAAGACATTTTTTTCCCAATCACGCGTTTTAGAAGGTCTTTGTTCTTAAATATACGGAGACATTCAATATTTTGATTATTGATGTCTACCATCTGTGATAGGATATCTTCATTAACATTAACTGGACATGCTGGTAGAGGGGGCACACCGCAAAAAGGTTGTCGGGAAACTTAGTTTTACATTCATCACCCAACTCATCTCCATTAGAATTGTTTTCTAAGTCGGTTATATCTAAAGCTACATCAGCAACATCAACATAATCCCCGTAAGCATGTACATTTTCATCTTTCTAAATCATAACTTTTTTCTTTTTACTATTATCTACTACACCGTTATTCATAACTTTAACTTCTTGTTGGGGAACATCAACATAACGACCACCCACGTCATTAAGATATGTACCAACATCATCATCATCAACGTACTTGTAGTTTTCAGGATCCACATAGTGAATAGGTGAATTCCTCACATTAACATTTTCAGAATCACTATGAAACTGAGGTACACTAGGAGTCATGAAAGTACCTATTGGATTGTTGCTCCCTTTATCGCTTCATAAGTTAGCAACCGGCTCATTTCCACTCTCGCCACTCTTCGTAACCGCATCACCTTCATCAGCCACCACAAAGACTTTCACAACCCTTCCTCCAATCGATTTGATTACGTTGATCAACATTCTAACATCCATGTCTTCAACTATGACTATATAATGATTCAATTCAGGATGATGGAAACGAAGACTAATTTTATATTTGTCTAACAAACCGGTTTTCCTTCTCACCAAAGATACAAACTCACTATAACTAATATACTCATAAAATATCAAAGCGAATTCAGAAATACCTCCATGTGGACATACGTATTCAAGATTTGTTTCCACAACTTTCCACCACCCACCAGTTACAACGCAAACCAAATATTCATTCATTTTATTAGAGAGGTTTTAAAGAAATTTTCCAAAGAAATAACAACTAAAGTGATAATTTTTTGCAAAACTTTATATATAATAAGGTTGTTTCGTAGTCAAACCCTTTCAATTTCGTAGTAAAAAAAATCGCAGTTGGAATGAGAGGAAATCACAGATGAACTTAGTTCATATGCGTTTTATTCATAGATTGCAGATATTTATACAGAAAAAATCAAAAAAACTAAAAAAAATCATTTGCGAACGTACAAGGCGCTAAAACACGGTTGTGCTTTAGTGAATTGTACGTTCACAGATGGTTTGCTAAAATCGCAGATGGGCTTAATCCATTTGCGATTTTCGTGGCTAAAATTGTAATTTGGGTTTTTTTTGGCTATTTTCCACAAAGTAACTAATGGATTAGGCTATATTTGTAATTTTCTCATTTTATAATTCTACCCGTGTAATAATTGTTTTTTAGGTGATACATTTATTTCGAGTCAACTTTTAATTTTTTTCAACCAATGCATGTACACATATTTTATCTTTAATATATAGAAAATTGTGTTCTTAATATGAGTGTTTGACATTTAAGATTTCAGCTTTTTCAATAAAATCAGATTATTGGAAGATGCATCTACGTTAATCCAAGAACCATGTTAACATTAATCACATTACAAACCACCAACTGTTAACATTAATACAACAATAAACCTATTAGATTTTACATCTTATATAAACTAATCAGTGAAAATAAAGTGATTATCATTAATAAAAAAAATTAACAAATTTCTTATGTCCACCAACCACCAGCTTCAACAACCGTCGGTATATCACCACCACCTCTAACAACCACCGGAAATCACCTGAAACATCCGTTGACCACCACTAACCACCATCAGATTCAAAATAGTGAGATTTAGAGAGAAAAATCAAAAGAGAGAAAGATTTGCCGGCCACCACTAACCACCATCAGATTCAAAATAGTGAGATATAGAGAGAAAATTGAAAGAGAAAAAAATAGAAGGAGAAAGTCGTCGGAAACAGGACTAGAGAAGGAGAATGAGCATTGAACAAGAGGCGTGAACCTCGTCGGAAAACGCGTGAAGCTCGCCGGAAGCGTGGAACCTTGTCGGGAAACAGTGTTTCCGGATGCAGCATGGTTACTTTGTAGATGAAATATTGAGCTAAACATTTTAAAATTTTCTAGAAAAATTATCACATTGGATAATGACCGTGACTCTTTTAGAATACTATGGAAATTACTAGTTGAGTCTCCAACATTGATGGCATACACGGAAAACTACAAACGACTACAATCAATGTTGATAAATTTTCTACGTAAGCTTGTTTATTAACTATATTTCTAAATCATAACCTTCATATTATTGTTTATGTACTTATTTGTTAGTTTATTTTACTTCACATGTGTTATGAGATACATAGATTATACATGGTTAAACAAGTGCAAGGAAATGTTTGTGTCTGTGTGACAACCGTCAAAACTCAGGTTAGGACTCATCTAGAACCTTGTCATTTCCATGCGTGCACATAACTTGGCTTTAGATGCAACAAGTTGAGATAGATTGTGACTTAATAGATCCCTTGGAACAAGTAGTGTAACTTAGTTTGTACTAAGCAATCACATTGATATGTGAATACTCCAACTAGATTGTAAAGTGTCAAAGTTCAATCTCAAAACTAAACACAAAAACCATGTTCGGAAGATCAAAGCTCACGGGTATGTAGAATACCCTAATTTCTTAATTGGAACATATGACGTGCTTAACTAGTTTGATAACTTATCAAACTCAATTTAATTAAATAATAATTTGATTTAATTACAAGTTTGAAATAATATTCACATATCATAATTTGAATTATGGGACAAAAATATAATCCAATGATTGTCTAATCCTACATTCATATGTGAACCTTTGTTTCATTTATATGAAATATAAAATTTGATTTTATAAAAATCAAACCATATGTTATCATTTCTATAATTTAATTTAAGAGAATATAAATTTATGACTTATTTCTAAAAACAAAATACTTAAATAAAAACCAAGAAATAAACTTTTGGAAGTTTATAAAAAATTCATAGAATATTTATAAAAACTAAAAATCATTTTGATAGAAATGGTTAAGAGGCAACATTAATATTTAAAGAGCCTCATAAAGTCTCTCTTCACCCCAAAACTTCGGCCATACACATCCCTCACACACACACACACACACTCTCTCTCTCTCTCTTTCTCTCTCTCTCTCTCTCTCTCTCTCTCTCTCACTCATTATACCATGCTTCTTTATGCAAAATCTTGAGGTCAAAATTTTCATGTCCTTGAGATAGATTAAATACGATGTTAGAAGTAACTTCCATGGGAGAGATTTTTCCAGTTCATTGTTCATATGTTAGCTCACATTTCTGGAGTTTTGTGGCCGATTTTGGTGGAGTATAGCCCCAAAGAGACGACGAGAGAGATGGTCTATCCAGAGAGACAAAATCCCCACTTTTCCTCTTCCTTCTCTCTAGAAACCTCACTTTCTCTCTCTAGAAATCAGCCCCTCAATCATGAACTTTCAGCCATATTTTGGGTGTTTTTGAAGCTTCACATCAAAGGGTAAGTGATTATCATACATCTCTTGAAGACCCACAATGAATTTCTACAAGCTGTAGTCATTTTCTCTTTCTATTATAATTTCTAAGCATGTTCTTGTCAACAAACTTTGTTTGATCTTGATGTTTGTAGAGCACCACCAAAAACATGTTGAATGTTCTGTAAATAGTGATGATCCATGATCAAACCAAAGTCAAGAGCAAATGTGAGCACATGCAAGCCTTATCTAGCACCAAAAACCGATTTTTCAAAAGTTTAGTCTCATCTAGCTTGGTTGCATGTAAGATCAAATGGTTAGAAACAAGTATTTCTACATAATATCTTTAATATAATGTTTTTCTATCTCAATCTAAGCAAAAGAAACTGATGTCATGAGGTAAAACAGAAGTTTGAACTATGTTTTCATGACTTTTACTCTTCAACAGGCGTGTAGCCAATATAGGGCAAGAGTGAGTCTTGGCCTACCCATACAAAATTAAGGTTACATATATAAGATATATATATATATATATATATATATATATATATATATATATATATATATATATATATATTGTTAAATAAAAGGAATTAGGATTATGATATGACCTATTCCATTCAAAACTTGAAATTAGTATAAGAGAATACATTATTATCTATGTCGATTAGACTCCATTTTAGATTATTTTAATGATGCAAGACAATATCGTGTGCAACTTAAAATAAACAATTTAGTTAAGAATGCATATATAGTTACATTTTGTTATCGTTTGAAAAATTTTGTCATTCGTTTATATTTTGTATATTATTTGGCAACCTTAAAACAAAATCGTGGCTACGCCACTGCTCTTCAACATTCTGTCAGATTTGTTTACTCGAATTTAAAAAGTCATAACTCACTCATTTCTTGACCAAATCACGATATTCTTTTTCTGAGGCCTAGTTCCATGAGGACACTTTCGAACCTAACTGGCCTTACTGTAAAACGTTAAGAATTTGATTTTTAGCGATTTTTACAAAACAGTTGCGCAAACAGCACTTTTTCTGTGATCACTAGTTTTTCATTACATGATCAAAAGCCTTAAACCCCACAATAAATCTGGAGAAAATTATTTTAGGAACTTGAAACATTTATATCAGAAGAATTAAAATTTCGTAAATTAAAACAATATAAAAGTTTCTACACAAATTGTTGAACTTTCAACTACATTTGAAACTCATGCATCATATAGTGTTACACTTCAAAACTTGATGGGGGTTGAATACCCCATTTAGATCTGAAATTATTTTGAACCAAATTGTTTTATGAAAGTTTTTAAGAGATGTTCTGTGAAACCCCAAGTGTTTTATGTTTTTAAGAGATGTTCTGTGAAACCCCAAGTGTTTAAACAAAATCCTTACTTTTCTACAAAAATAAGAATTTAATGTCCATAAATTCAAAATAATCATTTACAGATGAGATAAAAATTGAAAAAATTGTAGAACTGATTTATTCACAAAATAAGGATCTCATATAAATTTTTTTACAATTTGGTCACTGTTTGGAATTTTATTTGCATTTTTCATTCAATTAGAGCATGAATTTACAAAACCGGGTCATAGGACTCAAGGGCTTGAATCAATATTTTTCCCAACTTTGGTAACATTATGAGAACCTGTAAAAAATAATTTGGGAATTTTTGCAACTGTTTGCTATTCACTTTGAATTTTTCCTATTATTTAGACTTAAATTGCAAATAAATAACAAATGAACTTACAAAATTTTCTATAAAATTTATGGACACGAATACCCTCTGTTAGAACAAGAATATAAACTTTTACAGTTTTTGGAGTTCATTTTCATGCATTTATGGATTTTTTAACACAATGCATCGTGAATTCAATAATACCAATAATGAACCGAACAAACTTTGGGCACTTTGCGACACCACTAGTTGGATAGGTAGATCTTAGATAATAGTTTAGTGAATTGTATCTCACTAGAAACTATTTGTTCCGTAGGTCACTAGTAGAAATCGATCTCTACAACACCGAACCGTAAAGCTCGAACCGCAAACTCTCCCTAGTGAGTATTCACAGCCTCCTTTTTACTGTTTTCATGTTTTGGGGTGGAAAACATGCTACTGTTTTATGAGCTATCTGTACTATTTTATGAACTTGATGAACTTGGAACGATACTCTTTTATGAACTTTGTGTTATGAACTTGTGCTATGAACTTTATGCTATGGACTTTTGATATGAACTTTGTGATATGAACTCTATGTAATGAACTTTGTATGTTAAGTCCCCGAGAAACGAATTACAACCTATTAACTCGTATTTCACACCAACTGTCTTATGGATAGCGCTATTTGGGGTAGACGTCCCCCACTTGCCGAGAACCACAAGTGCATATTTCCGTGAACTGACATCATAGGAAACCATGGACATGATGGAATGGGGGCAAGAACGGTTGTTAGGCTTGGTTGTGAACGGAGTGCTTTGGCATTCAACACTCATTTTGAGTTGGAACTTTTGTTGAACAAATCTATATTTTCTTACTGAAATGATGTACCTTTATAAACCTGTGAACTCACCAACTATTTTATAGTTGACCATCGTTTTTGCATGTTTTTTAGGTAACGGTCAGTGAGCCAATTTAAGACACCACAATGATTTATGTTGTAACAACCTTAAAATTCAAGCCAATTTAAAACTTTTCAAAACATTTATAACCAATAGTTATTAAAAATTTGTTTTCAAAATATTCTAATATCAGAGTTCATCCCAGGAACATAAATAAAACATGAGGAGATGTACGATCACGCCTTCGCCTTGCCGCGATCCCCTGATGTACCTGAAACGATAAACTGAAACTGTAAGCCCGAGGCTTAGTGAGTTACCCCCAAAATACCAACCTCATAACCATAATCATATCATATAAACAAACATAGAACAGCTTGCATGATGAGGCTTCAGCCTGACTGGACCGCCTCGCCGGCCTTCAGTCTATCTGGACCGCTCTACGAGCCTTCGTCACGTCTGGACCACCTCGTAGGGCCTTCAGTCTATCCGGACCGCTCGTCGGGCCTTCGGTCTGACTATCATACCCTCCTGGGTATGTAGTCTATCCGAACCGCCCTGGGTATGTTGGCCTTCAACACAAAGCAGGACCGCCTCAACCCAAACCCCCAATCAAACAAACATGTGCACATACATATCATACGCTAGCTTATATAACGGTCAACCGATCTAATAGATCAAATAGCATACCAACATCCCATAACCAGGATACCGACCTACCCAAGTCACTAACATATGTACAGATAATCATACGGATCTAACAGATCACATAGCATAGCAACATCCTAAAACTAGGATGCAATCATAAAGGGTCGGCCTTGGTGTCGTAGACCCTGTTGATATAGTGAGGAGAACTCACCTCGTACTGACGACTCGAAGATAAACTCAAGCTCTTGGATTACCGGCACTACTCCACCACCTAAATGCACCATAGAACCATGCTGGTAAATTTCAAATTTCCCAAAATGTCCCAGAAGTCCAAAACTCAACCCTTGGTCCAGGTCCAAGTCAACGGTCCATGTTTACCTCAACTCGTCGAGTACAACCAGTCACTCGCCGAGTTCCTTTCATGCTCACCAACTCGCCGAGTCACTTGAATGACTCGTCGAGTTCCTAGTGTCAGTGGTTGTAACTCCTCGGCCAACTTGGCGAGTTTTCCCCTTACAACTCGCCGCGTTCATACGTCTCCAAAGGTTGGGAAAACCCTAGCTGACTCACCGAGTCTCTCATCTGACTCGCCGAGCCCACGACAATCTTCATCGGACCCGCCGAGTTGTTCATCCAACTCGTCGAGTTCGATGACCATCTTCATATGACTCGCCGAGTCCCTTCAGTTCTTCACCTCTACAGATGCTTTTTAAGCCATGCAAAGCCTCCAAACTGCAGATCTAAGCTCATAGGGCATGTTTATCACGTAAAGTTGCAAACTTTACGTGCATGCAAGATGAAAATGGCCCAAAACAAGCTAATGTTGGATAAGGTGTCTAAGTCCATAACTATTTTTGGTATGTACTTGACCCGACCCGGCATGGTCCATTTGGGTTGCATGGCATCATGCATTTGGATAGACTAAATGAGAGAAATAACACTTGTGGCTTATTAATATATTATAAGTTCTAATATATTAATAATATTATTTAATTAGTATTGATCAAGAATTAATCTAGAATTAATTAAGTGATCAAAACAAGACTAATTAAATATATGGGTTGATTATGTAAATCATCCATAACTTGTATAGTGGGCTAAAGGCTCCATGGGTTATCAAGTTGGGCTAAGGTCCATAGGATGCTCCATGGGAGTTACAAACCCATGGGTCATGGAAATGAAGAGCCATGTTACATTATGGTTTACATGGCGTAACCCTAAATGTAACACACTGTAAAAAGAATATGATGCTCTCCAAAATCGGCTACACTAGTGATAGAAGAGGGCAAGGCCGAAAATTAGAAGTGTTCTACATTCTCTCAAAGTTTACTCCAAAAGCATTTGGTGTTGTGTGAAGCATTTGAGGCATCACACTTGGGGTGCTAGGCTCACAAGGTTTCAAGGAATCAAATCATCAACAAGGTATGTTATTCTAGCCATCTTTTAAGTTAAAAGTTCCCCATGTATGCTAGATAGGATTATGAACCTTGGAAATCATATTTTGCATATATTTTAGACAAACATAGATCCAATGTTTATTAGGGTTGCATGTACACTTAGGAGTGTTAGAATGCTCAAAACCCTTCAGTGGTATCAGAGCCTAGGCTTGTTTGTTTGTTATTTGTGCAAAATAGTGATAAAAATCGAAATTGCATGATGTCTGAATAGTGAACTCGCCGAGTCCATGGGGGGACTCGACGAGTCCAAGGCAAAAATCATCCTACTCGTCGAGTAGGTTCGTGCACTCGACGAGTAGGAGGCTCTGACAGCAGATTTTCGACTTTTGCTGCTGGAAATGGACTAGAAACATTACCCTAAACTGTTTTGGTGTTTTAAAACTTGTTTTAGATGGTGTAATGGTTGTTCTAATCCATTTACAATGGCTAATATCAAAATTCCATGATTTTATGTGTTCTTGAAATTTTGATATTCATAGTCATGTTCTTATGAGTTTAGATGATCATAGGAATTATTTGTAACTTCTTACTAGTTTTAATTCTTGATCATTATGTGTTTTAATGGAATCCATAATTTGTCCTCAAGTTATGGATTACCAAAAGTTTTATCTTTTAAAGTCCATTAAAGAAACACATAGGTTATATAAAATGAAGAGTCACTCATTTTAATGAACCAATTAATCTCATAAGTTATGAATTGAAGAGTTTTGTAAAGTTACAAAACTTGCCCTCAAGTTTTGGAACATGTAAAGTCATCTTAATTAACTTTAGTTCCAACCCTTAGAATTTTAAAAGTTAAAATTCAACCCGTATACTTTATAATATTATAAGTTAATTATATATATATATATATATATATATATATATATATATATATATATATATATATATATATATATATGTATAAGATCAAGTCTTTTTACCGTTACTGGCCTCATTCACGAAGCCGGTCTATAAGGGGGGTATAAGGTTGTTGCCTATAAAATGGCAGCTTAATGGGTGTCCACTCTCACCCACCGCTTCCTTGACTGGTGGAGGGTCGTTAGCCGAGCGGGTAGGACAATGACTTCAAATTCTCATTAAAAGTATAATGATTATTATAAAGTAACTAAATGTTTTATAAATTCCCAATCTTAGTTACTTTAGGAAAATGTGAATAAGGTGCTAACCCATGAAATTATACTTTGCACTTTGATTAAGTCGTTGGTGGAGCGTGTGTGGTTAACCAGCACACTAACTTGGACTTAACAAGGTAGGCAAAGGGTGACTTAAGGTTTTTCATAGGTCGGTGGAGCGCGTGTGGTTAACCGGCACATCGATTAAGTGAAAAACATTAAGGGTACCAAGTAATTTGCATGGTTACTTCACACCTTGTTTTGTGATCCTCGGTATCCCAGTCACAAAACATGAAGGGCACACTCGAGATTGAAACATGCCATTGAAAAGTTCAATGAATCTTAAAAGAATCTAGGAGTTTCTAAAAACCAAATAAAACCTAATACTTATATATTTCGTTTTCTCATGGTGGAAATTGGTGAATTGTCATTCACCTACCTTTCAAATATGTTTTAGCTTAGATTACGACATCCCTCTTCTAAGTTATAATATATTGTGATTGGGTCCAAGCCTTAATATTATATTTGGGTGTTTTGTTAAGGACTATCTTTATATCTAAAATAAACTTGTCCTTTTTCTTCTTTTCAGATGTCTTCCAACAATGCTGCTACTGGCTCGAACCCTAACGGCTCCTTCTCTCTCATGAACCTGTGTGGGAGAGTCATCTTTGATGGATCCAACTTTACAAATTGGATCAGGAACATCAGGATGGTCACTCTGTATGAGAACAAAGAATATGTTCTCGACAAGGAGCTTAAGGTGCCCGAGCAAACTGCTACTCCTGAGGAGCTTGCTGAATATAAGGCACATGAAAGAGATGCTACCAAAGTGGCATACATCATGATGGCCACTATGACAGCCAAGCTTCAAAAGTCCTATGAGGACTACTATCCTTTTGAGATGCACCAGGATTTGATGGACCGCTACCATCAGAGTGCTCGTCAAGAACGATATGAAATCATCTCCTCCATGATAACAACCCGAATGAAGGACGGTGAACCCATCACAGGCCACATGCAGAAAATGCAAAGGTATGTGGACCGTTTGCTGAAGCTTAATGTGAACTTCCCTGAGGAGCTAGCAATAGATATCATTTTGCACTCCTTACCCTCGTGTTATGATCAATTCTGCATGACATATCACATGAACAAGGAAGAGGTCACACTCAGCAAACTTCAAGGACTCTTGAAGACCGTGGAAAGTGGTCTTAAAGGTAAGTCGGTTGTTACCACTTCTACTCCTACTCCAAAATCTGCACTTGTCCTGGCAATCGGGAAAGGTAGAGGGAAGAAGAGGAATAACCCTTCGAAGGGTACCAAGGGTAAGACCCTTGATGGCTCCTCTTCAATTGGAACCAAGAAAGGTTTCGTCACTCCTTCTTCTGATCCAAAAGAGGCTGAATGCTTCTATTGCCATGAAAAGGCGCACTGGAAGTGGAACTGCCCAAAGTACCAGCAAGATTTGAAGGATGGGAATGTAAAACCCAACCATGCAGGTATTTACACTATATTATCTAATAACTCACCCTATTCTAACTCTTGGGTCCTTGATACCGGTTGTGGTATTCATATTTGTTCTGATTTGCAGGGACTAAGAACAAGTGAATGTGGAGCATGGAAAGATAAACTTGATCATGGGGAATAGGAAAGTTTCACCTGTCACCAAGATTGGAGTTTATACTTTGTTGCTAAGTAGTGGGGTTACTTTAGATTTGAATAAATGTTGTTATTCGCCTGAAATGGCAAGAAATGTTATTTCCTTTCATGCTTTGTACAAACAAGGGTTTACCTTTTCTTTTGATAATGAAGTTGGTGGAATAAATGCTTTCTTTAATAATGTGTTTTATTTTAAAGCATTACCTTGTGATGATGTGTATGAAGCTGTGTCTGTTGTAGATAACTTAGGAAATAATGTGTTGTGTATTGATTCTACTAATTATAATAACTTGGATAAAGCATCATTATGGCATTGTCGTCTTGGACATGTAAGCAAGAAACGCATAGGCCAACTCCAAAAGGATGGAGTCTTTGAGTCATTTGACCTAAAGTCAGATGATAGTTGTGAATCATGCTTACTTGGAAAAATGACAAAGTCACCCTTTACTGGTTCTTGTGCAAGGGGTGAAGGTTTGTTGGATCTCATACACACGGATGTGTGTGGACCCTTCAAAACTGCCACAAGGGATGCTAATCGTTATTATGTGACTTTTACTGATGATTATAGTAGATATGGATATGTCTACTTAATCAAGCATAAGCCAGAGACTTTTGAAAGGTTTAAAGAGCTTAAACAGGAAGTAGAGAATCAATTGGGCAGGAACATTAAGATGCTTTGATCCGATCGTGGTGGTGAGTATCTTAGTACAGAGTTCCTCGACTATCTTAAGGAATGTGGGGTTGTCTCACAATTGACACCTCCCAGGACACCACAGTTGAATGGTGTAGCTGAGAGGCATAATCAAACCTTGTTGCACATGGTTCGTTCCATGATGAGTCGAGCTTCGCTACCAATCTCATTCTAGGGGTATGCCTTAGAGACTGCCGCCCATATCCTTAATCTGGTCCCTACAAAGAAGGTTGCCAAAACTCCTCATGAGATGTGGACTGGAAAAGTACCCAAACTAGACCACATCAAGATTTGGGGTTGCGAGGCTTTCGTGAGGCATGAGACTCACGATAAGCTCGAACCTCGAAGCGAGAGGTGTATTTTCATCGGCTACCCACAGAAATCCTTTAGTTACCTCTTCTACAGACCTAGTGAAAATGTGGTCTTTGTAGCAAGGAGGGGTGTCTTTCGAGAGAGAGAGAGTTCATAAGCCAAGGAAACAGTGGGAGGCAAATTGATCTTGAAGAAATTCAAGATTCAAGTGGTGAAGGAACTTCAAACCCTAGCAATCAACCTGAGGAGGAAACTCCTGTTGATCCAATTGACAAGTCTGTGCCTCTGAGGATCAGTCCATGTATGACAATCAAGTTTGGAACTTGGTTGAAAATGTATGACAATCAAGTTTGGAACTTGGTTGAAAATGTACCAGGTCGTAAGACAGTTGGGTGCAAATGGATCTTCAAGAAAAAGACCGACATGGATGGTAATGTACACACTTATAAGGCACGACTGGTTGCAAAGGGCTTTTCTCAAACTCCAGGAGTTTATTATGATGAGACCTTTTCACCAGTAGCCAAGATTAAGTCTATTAGGGTCCTGTTAGCCATTGCTGCATTTCATGATTATGAAATATGGCAAATGGATGTCAAAACCGCTTTCCTTAATGGAAAGTTGGCTGAGGATGTTTACATGAGTCAGCCAGAGGGTTTTGTAAGTACAGAGTGCCCTAATAGAGTGTGTAAGCTTGAGAAATCTATCTATGGATTAAAGCAAGCACCTCGCAGATGGAATCTTTGCTTCGATGAGAAAGTCAAAGAGTTTGGCTTTTCGAGGAGTGAAGATGAATCTTGTGTATATGTCAAGGCTAGTGGGAGTATAGTTAGCTTTTTGGTACTGTATGTGGATGACATACTACTCATAGGAAATGACATCCCAACCTTGCAGGAAGTGAAGTCCTGGCTTGGGAAGTGTTTCGCTATGAAGGACCTTGGAGAAGCTGCCTATATCCTAGGGATAAGGATTCTGAGAGACCGGAGTAAAAGAGTAATTGGACTTAGTCAAAGTACATACTTGGATAATATGCTGAGGAGATTCAGCATGTAAGATTCCAAGAAAGGAGAGTTACCCATCCAGAGTAACGCTAGATTGAGTAAGACTCACAACCCGAGTACCAAGGCTGAGATAGCAGAAATGATTCGAGTACCTTATGCTTCTGCTGTAGGATCGATCATGTATGCTATGACGTGTACTCGTCCTGATGTGGCCTTTGCATTGAGCATGGTCAGTAGATATCAGGGGAACCCTGGTAAGGCTCACCAGACTGCGGTAAAGAATATCCTCAAGTACCTGCGAAGGACTAAGGATTGGGTCCTTACCCTCGGTGGGTGTGATGACTTGAGAGTTGTAGGGTATAGTGATGCTAGCTTCCAGACTGATAGGGATAATTTCCGCTCTCAGTCGGGCTGGGTCTTTACCTTAAACGGGGGAGCAATTTCTTGGAAAAGTTCCAAGCAGGAGACAGTTGCTGATTCAACTTGCGAATCAGATTATATAGCGGCAAGCGAGGCAGCAAAGGAGACGATATGGCTAAAGAACTTCATTGGAGACCTTGGAGTTGTACCAGCTATAAAGGAGCCCATAGAGATTTTCTGTGATAGTGAAAGTGTAGTTGCCTTAGCAAAGGAACCAAGGGATCACGGGAGATCCAGACACATCGACAGAAAATATCATTTTATCAGACATCGCATAGAAGAAGGACTCCTCGTGGCAAAGAGGGTATCATCAGATGAGAACCCGACATATCCCCTCACGAAGGGACTGGGCAGGGTTAAGCATCTCCAGCATGCAAGGAGCATAGGGTTGAAGGATGATATTAGTTTTAGTAGTTAGATAATTTCTGAAATTTGTAAAGTGTAATTGACATTTGATGATGAATAAAAGGTGTGTTCTATTTATGAGTAAAGTGTTGCTATCTTGTGTCGATCGTTTACTATTATTTCTTTTGCATGTTTTGACTTCCAGAATATTTATGTTGTGTTTTACATATTATTCAAATTATCCACAGTCGGTCATATGTTGGAAGTAGATATGAATTAAGACTGTCATGAGTTGGTTGTAGAGGTCTAAGATGTTGGACATGGCCTCAACACTCATGAGTGCTCATAAGTTCTGAGTATTGGGTTCAACCCACGCTCGCTGGCATCACTTCATGGAATTTATCTCGAGTGATCGCGAGATGGTAATATCATATAAGTCTTCAAACCTAGAGATATGACTTGTTGTCTATGAGTTGGTTATGCATTGATCGTGCGAAAACGCATTGGTAACTCGATGTTATAAAACGTGCCTTTGTGTGTGACTTAACAAGTAATAGAACAAGCATCTGAGTCGAAGTTTATCTGTTCCTTCTTGGATTAGAAGCGATATTCGGGCCCCTCGATGATTTTGTTTTGACATATGTACCGGGCCCGGTCAGAACTAAATTGATGTGTTCGATTAAGTTCTTTGTCAAACAAATCGGAAATCGGGAAACAAACCGTTGGACAGTAAGTAAGACATTGTTCCATGTATTTGTCCGGCTGATATCTAGAACAGAGGATTATATGATCACTTATCTTAAATGGCGTATCATCATCTTCTCAGTTCCGAGAGACCTTGAAAGAGCTACGATTGTTGATCGGTTCCTGAAGTCATACTTGCAGTTATAGTTATTAGACTTATCCAAGTGGGAGATTGTTGGATAAGGTGTCTAAGTCCATAACTATTTCTGGTATGTACTTCACCCGACCCGGCATGGTCCATTTGGGTTGCATGGCATCTTGCATTTGGATAGACTAAATGAGAGAAATAACACTTATGGCTTATTAATATATTATAAGTTCTAATATATTAATAATATTATTTAATTAGTATTGATCAACAATTAATCTAGAATTAATTAAGTGATCAAAAGAAGACTAATTAAATATATGGGTTGATTATGTAAATCATCCATAACTTGTATAGTGGGCTAAAGGCTCCATGGGTTATCAAGTTGGGCTAAGGTCCATAGGATGCTCCATGGGAGTTACGAACCCATGGGTCATGGAAATGAAGAGCCATGTTACATTAGGGTTTACATGGTGTAACCCTAAATGTAACACACTGT
Organism: Lactuca virosa; assembly: GCF_052849685.1. Classification (NCBI taxonomy): domain Eukaryota; kingdom Viridiplantae; phylum Streptophyta; class Magnoliopsida; order Asterales; family Asteraceae; genus Lactuca; species Lactuca virosa. The sequence goes on from NC_136430.1 coordinate 285,952,457, forward strand.
AAAAAGAATATGATGCTCTCCAAAATCGGCTACACTAGTGATAGAAGAGGGCAAGGCCGAAAATGTAACACACTGTAAAAAGAATATGATGCTCAAAACCCTTCAGCTAAAGGAGTGGCTTAGGGCAAGGGAAAGGCCATAGCTCAACAAAGATCGGAACTTTATGATAAAGAGGGGCTGAAGGAGTCCAGATCTGAGGTTGCAACCTCAGATCTCGACCCAAATCGGAGAACCACTACAAAACCCTAAAATCCCAACCCATAAATGAAGAGATCTAACTAAGGGAGAGCCAAGGTAACAACTTGTTACCTCCAAAATGATACCAAGACAAAGAAGAATCTGGATCTACAACAGCCCCTTGCTCCAAACTTCTTGAACTCCAAGCTTTTACTCCAAAGATCCCTCTTCCAAGCTAAAGAGCACACAATTTATAGAGAGCAACCACTAATTAGGGTTTCTGAACTAAAGGGAGGCAGTAAGAGAGGCTAAGGGAAATAAGTGCTCCTTAAATAGGGTGCAAATCCCCGAAATTTAGGGTTTCATCTGCCATCTCCTACTCGTCGAGTCCCTTCTTGGACTCGGCGAGTAGGTCACTAAAACACGCGGATCACCCCGCTGCTACTCGACGAGTAGGGCAACCAACTCGTCGAGTAGACCTTAAAACAAGAAAATTCTTATAAAATCGGTACCTGAGAATAGAGGTGTTACAATTCTCCCCCACTTGAACTAGACTTCGTCCTCGAAGTCTGCCGTGGCGAACAGCTCCGGATAGTGCTCCCGCATCTCTGCCTCTGGCTCCCACGTCCACTCGGACCCCCTCCGATGCTCCCATTGTACCTTCACCAAAGGTATCTCCTTATTCCGCAGAACTTTCATCTTCCTCTCCAGTATGGCTACAGGCCTCTCCACATAATTCAGGCACTCATCGACCTGAATATCGTCCAATGACACCACTGCCTCCTGATCCATAATGCACTTCCGCAACTACGACACGTGGAAAGTGTTGTGGATCCGACTAAGCTCCTCCGGTAGCTCTAGCCTGTAAGCCACCTTGCCGACTCTGGCAATGATCCTGAACAGCCTGACGTAACGGGGACCCAATTTCCCCCTCCTCCTGAAGCGAATCACACCCTTCCAGGGTGAGACCTTCAGGAGTACCATATCACCCACCTGAAATTCTAACTCAGATCGTCGTCTGTCAGCATAACTCTTCTGCCGACACTGAGCGGTCTGCAATCGCTGCCTAATCTACTGAATTTTCTCGGTAGTCTGCAAGACTATTTCCGTCCTCCCCATAACCCTGTGTCCGACCTCACCCCAACAAACCGGGGTGCGACATCTCCGCCCATACAACAGCTCGAAAGGCGGGACGCCAATGCTGGAATGATAGCTGTTGTTGTTGGCGAACTCCACAAGCGGTAGGTGGGAATCCCAACTCCCACCGAAGTCAATAACACACGCTCTCAACATATCCTCGAGGGTCTGAATGGTCCGCTCGCTCTAACCGTCGGTCTGCGGATGGAATGTTGTGCCAAAGTGCAACTGCGTGCCCAGTTCCTCGTGGAACTTCTGCCAGAAACGGGAGGTAAACCTAACATCTCAGTCGGAGACAATGGAGACCTGAACCCCATGGCGAGACACGATCTCGCGGACGTATATGTCGGCCAACCTTTCGGCCAACGAACTCTCCTGAATCTCCAAGAAATGGGCACTCTTGGTCAATCGATCTACGATGACCCATATAGCATCAAATCCCTTCGTCGTCCTCGGCAACTTGGTAATGAAGTCCATCGTGATATGTTCCCATTTCCATATGGGAATCTCCACGGGCTGCAACTTGTCATGCGGCCTCTGATGCTCGACCTTGACCATCCTATAGGTCAAGCACCTCTCGACGTACCAAGCGATTTCTCGCTTCATGCACGGCCACCAGTAGCTCAAACTCAAATCCCGACACATCTTGGTGGCCCCCGGGTGAATAGAGAAATGAGACTTATGAGCCTCCTCCATGACTGTCTGTCTGACCCCACCAGACATCACAACCCATACCCGACCGCACCGGGTCAATAATCCTCGGCTATCCTGCACAAATCGGGTGTTCTCACCCTTGATCCTCTCGACTTCCAGTTCTCTGGTCGCATGCCCTCAACCTGGGCATCTCTGATCAAACTCACAAGTGGAGAATCCACCGCTATCCTCATACATACCGTCGGGGTGGAAGACCCAACTGACTTGCGGCTCAAAGCGTCCGCAACCACATTCGCTTTACCGGGGTGGTAAAGGATCTCGCAGTCGTAGTCTTTGACTACGTCCAGCCACCTGCGCTGCCTCATGTTCAGGTTTGGCTGATCCATGATGTGTCTCAAACTCTTGTGATCAGTATATATGGTACAACGAACCCCATATAAGTAATGTCTTCATATCTTGAGAGCGAACACCACCGCTCCCAGCTCCAGATCATGAGTAGGATATCTCGTCTCATGCGGCTTTAGCTGCCGCGACGCGTAGGCGATCACCCGACCTCTCTGCATAAGGACCTCCCCCAAACCTGTGATGGATGCATCATAGAATACCACAAAATCCTCAACTCACTCCGGGAGTGTCAAGACTGGAGCCTCGCATAAGCGCTGACGGAGGGTCTCAAATGCCCTTTGGTACTCAGGGCCCCACCGGAAATCCACCCCTTCCTCTTCATACGAGTGAGGGGTACCGCAATCTTGGAGAAGTCTCGAATAAATCTCCGGTAATACCCGGATAAACCCAGAAAACTCCTGATATCCGAGGGAGATCTCGGCACCTCCCACTACATGACTGCCTCGATCTTGGTCGGGTCGACCAAAATCCCCTCCTGATTAACGAGATGTCCCAGAAACTAGACCTATCATAACCAAAACTCGCACTTCAAGAACTTAGCATACAGCCGTTCTCGTCTCAGAACTTCCAACAACTCCCTGAGGTGCTCCTCATGCTGCTCACGGGTCTTGGAATACACCAAGATATCATCTATGAACACAATGACCGAGCGATCAAGCATCGGTCTGCAGACCCGATGCATCAGGTCCATGAATACGGCTGGCGCATTGGTGAGCCCAAATGGCATCACCACGAACTCGTAATAACCATAACGAGTCTGAAACGCGGTCTTCTCCACGTCCTCCTCTCTGACCTGGACCTGATGATACCCTGACCTCAAATCAATCTTGGAGAACCAAGATGCGCCCTGAAGCTGATCGAAAAGATCATCTATCCTCGGTAAGGACTTAAGGTCCTTTAAATAGGGTACAAACCCTAAAATTAGGGTTTTCTCTTCCCAGCACCAACTCGTCGAGTCCAGCCGCCGACTCGGCGAGTTGGTCACTTAACACGTGACCAAAACCCGCTCCGACTCGACGAGTAGGCATACCTACTCGCCGAGTAGACTCCTTAATTTGCACATAAGCCCCTAAATTATACTTCTGAAGTTTGGGATGTTACAAGTAATACCCACCAGTTCGGGTGTAGCAGTGAGGATATGAAAGTCCACGGATTGGGTTATGGACCTCCCCATAGGGATTAGATCTGGTTAAGCCAGCAATATGACTGTAGGAACGTTACTACAGTTATGAGATCAGGGGAGCAATAGACTGCTTAAGGACGCGTGAGAGAAGGCTGCCATTGGTCGGGTAGCAATCACTTTTAGCCTTGGATTTGGTGTCGTCAGGATTCGACGCACGGACCGATCGGTTGGGTCGGGGGGTTGTTAGAGCCACAGTGACATGATGGCTAGAGGAAACTAGTTCCAGAGAAGTATTTCGTTCGTAAGTCATGTGAGGCGACTATGTGGGAGTCCTTTTTCTCCGCATCCGGGTCGGAACCCGATATTTCAGAGGATTGGCGAACGAATTGAGACCGGGAAGGTCTCGGTAGATTTTGGAAAACAGCCATGTGGCTGCATACCGTTTCAGGCAGTTTAGTATTTTAGGCAACTCAGTGCTTCAGTTAGTTGGTATAATGATTCAGTAAGAGTGATCTGTCAGGGATTCAGACCCTCTCAAGATAGCAGATTTCAGACGGAGTAGATGTGATCTTGTCGCGAGGTATTCGTAGTTGTAACACCCCATTTATTAAGTAGATAAATAAATAATTATATATCAAAGGGGAGGTACATCCAGGCCGGTAGGGGTTGAATGCACCGCGGATAAATCATGGTTTGACCATCGTTGTTGTCAAGCGGTGATTGGTGATGGCATAGCAAGAGTCAAGGGATTGTCAATGCTTTGATTCATCATATGGCTCGATTATCGGTTTAGGTGACGGCCGGTATGTCTTTTCTCCTATCTTTTGTTCATGTTGGTATTATGAGTTCCTTTTATTTCCTGCGTGAGTTATTAGGGCATAGGAGATGCTAGTGAGAATTTATTGTTAAGGGATTATAGATGGGTAGGATCCGGTGGTGCATTCAAGAGAAAGAGATAGGATAGAAAAATCGCCAGACCAGGACGAGCAGCCGTGATTCAGGGATTCAGAAATCATTAGCAGGAACTCGGATTCTTTGAAGTTCGTTGCCTTGGATAGGGACAATTGAGTCATGTACCAGCTTCGCCACCGGTAGACAGTAGTTAGTGCTCTAAGTGGGGGAGAATTGGAAATTCTCGGATGAGGCGTTTGCTTTGGAAGATACTGCCTGATACAGTTTGGATGACGGTTACTAGAGTGGTGCAATGAGGCGATCCAGTTATGCTAAAGACTCTGCATGGGTTTATTAGCTATGTGATTAGGTTCTGAGTATATGTGTGATAGAATGGCAACATGTTCCACCAGTGGATATTGTAAGGTGGGATTTCAACATTGCGGCACTGACTGATGTTGCGAGGTCATGGTTTAGGCCTCCTTGGAAGTGGAGGAGGTGAGTATCTCCAGGATGGAGCTTTGGACAGCAGAAGTGGAGGTAGCGGGGTTGACAGACTCGGAAGCAATCTAGACCTATGCTGAGGACCATGGTAGGGCATTCCAGTTATAGGTCGTGGGCGTAGAGATCGTGATAGTTATTTTCCCTGTTGTAGCGTGTTTGGAGTAGGCGTATTGTTGAGATTTGGGTGAGCCGTACTAAGTTGTGTCGAATCAGAGGAGTTTAAAGGAGATGCAAGGATAGATCCTAGGATTCCAAGTATGGTTGTAGACATGGGTTATGTATGTAGTGGTATTCCAATCTAGGGTATTCCATCATGAGGATGACCGGACCCTATGATTGATTGGACCTGATGTGTTTGGTATTCCAACACGAGGGTTGATTGGGCCAAACATGTGTGAGGATACGAGGGTATACCATCCTAGGGATGACTGGACCCGTCGTAGGCGTACCTGGTATTCCAGCCCGAGGCTGATTGGGCCAGGTATGAGTGTTTATGTGATATAGCTGGTTGTTCACGGGAGTTGCCCGGAAACTGAAGGATGCATCATCCTGTTAGCGCGGAAAGGGACTAGATTCAGGAAGGGGACAGGATGAGTTTCCAATATTGCAAGTTACTCGGGTTATCGCCAGTTTTGGAAAGGGGAAGATAGATTAGTACTGTGAGAGAGCCCAGTGAATTATAGTAGTATCTAACTTTCGCAAGTCACGAAAGTGTGTTCATGACAGGAAGGAGTTGCCGTAGAAAAGATGCGGTAGTAGTGTCTGAAGAGACCTGAGTTGGCTGGGTGGTCGAAGGCTGCAATGCAGGAGTGTTATCCTAAAAATCGTGTACTGCAGCAGGCTTCGAGGACGAAGCCTAATTTAAGTGGGGGAGAGTTGTAACATCCCAAACTTCAGAAGTATAATTTAGGGGCTTATGTGCAAATTAAGGAGTCTGCTCGGCGAGTAGGTATGCCTACTCGTCGAGTCGGAGCGGGTTTTGGCCACGTGTTAAGTGACCAACTCGCCGAGTCGGCGGCTGGACTCGACGAGTAGGTGTTGGGAAGAGAAAACCCTAATTTTAGGGTTTGCACCCTATTTAAAGGACCTTAAGTCCTTACCTCAGCCCCCTTATCACCCCTTGACGTCCAGAAGCAGCCCTATCCAATCCAAACCCCTCATTTTGAGTGTGTAAAGGAGGGAAAGTGTGTTTTGAAGCAATTGAAAGAAGAAGGCTTGGAGTTTAAGAAGATCATAGAGGAGCTAGTGGATTCGATTTCTCTGCTCAGTGGCATCAGTTTGAAGGTAACAAGTCGCTACCTTGACCTTGTTACATCTAGATCTATTCATGGATGAGATTTGGGGCCACTTAGCATGTTTAGGATCCATTTCGGGTTTTGGGTCTAGATCTGAGGTTGCAACTTCAGATCTAGACTTGTCTTGGTCCATGAAATCATAAAGTATCAGCCCTTTAGCTTGTTTGTGAGCATTCTTGTCATGAACCTTCTCCCTAGCTTGTATTGAGCCAAAATCACCTTGCATACACGTAAAGTTTGCACCTTTACGTGAGAAACATGCCCTAGAAGGTTGGATCTACAATTTGGAACAATTGGTTAGCTCGGAATCGCTGGATTATGGATTAGGGCGAAGAAACTCGGCGATTCGGGCCGCCCGACACGGCGAGTCACATTAGGGTTGCGAGTCTTGAGTTGCGATTCAACTCGAAGAGTCTGGGAGATGACTCGACGAGTCTTCTGAGGTTTCCCCCGACTTTTGGACACGTTTGGACTCGACGAGTTGCCTGGAAACTCGGCGAGTCAACGAGGGTTTCAAGACTCTGTGAGTTTTGGAAGAACTCGACGAGTCAGTATAGTGCACTCGGCGAGTCAGGTCAACATGGACTGTTGACCTCGGCTGTTGACTTTGACTTTGACCAAGATTTGACCAGTTTGACTTCCAAGGGTATTCTGGTAATTGAGCACTTATAGATGTGGTTCCATCATAGTGTTAGGTGGTGGAGTTCGTGGCTGTGATCGGAGGATTTGATCTTATCTCTTCAGTTCGACAATTGCAAGGTGAGTTATCCTCACTATACTCAATGGTCTAAGGCACCAAGGCCGGCCCTTTGATTTGTTATTTGAGATAGTTACTATTGTGATATGTTAGCTCGACATCCTGGTAGATAGGATGGTTATACGCTAGTATGATCGGTTAGATCGGTATCATGGTAGATCGGTTGTGGTTATGCTTAGTGACCTATAGTTTGGTCTGATTGTCTGTATGCTAGTAGTAGATTACCTGTTATATGTGCACATGATTGAGCAGTAGTGGAGGGTATCCCATCCCGAGGATGATAGGGCCCCAGTATGTTGTTTTGTAGACTGTTATATGATTATCTGATATAGGTGCACATGTTTGATTGATAGTATGTGGCCAATCCAACCCGATGGTTATGGGCCGAGAGTATTCCATCCTGAGGATGATTGGACTCATCATATATGGGCAATCCAACCCGATGGTTGTGGGCCAAGAGTAATGATTGGACTCATAGTAGTTTGGCATTCCAACCCGATGGTTGAGGGCCTGGGGTATTCCATCCCGATGGATGATTGGACCCATAGTAGTTGTTGTATGTGTAGGTGTGTGGGCATTCCAACCCGAAAGTTGTGGGCCGAGAGTATTCCATCCCGAGGATGATTGGACTCGTAGCATGTTGGCATTCCAACCCGATGGTTGAGGGCCAGGGGTATTCCAACCCGATGGTTGACTGGACCCATAGTATGCTGTTCATTGCTGTATGTGTATGGTTGTGTGTATGGGTATTTTGGGGGTAACTCACTAAGCTTTCGGGATTACAGTTTCAGTTTATTGTTTCAGGTTCAGCGGATGGCCGCGGGAAGGCGAAGGCGTGACCGTACACTTCCTTGATTGATGAATATGATTTCTGTGAACTCTGATGTTTAAACTACTTCGAAAAACAAATTGTAATAACTGAGTGGTTTTAAATGATTTAAAAGTTTTAAATTGGCTCGAATTTTATGGGTGTTATAGAACTGCTTGCCCAGCAATTCCTGCAGCTGTGAAGACAGCTCCTGCATCTCGGGTGGCGCCAATCGGTACGGCGCCTTGGCAATAGGGGCCGCACCAGGCACCAGGTCGATCCGAAACTCGACCTTCCTCTCCGGAGGTATCCCTGGCAACTCCTCCGGAAACACGTCAGCAAACTCTCTAACCACTGGAACCTGCGAAACTGGAGTCTGATCCCTGACTCGCGTATCCACCACATACGCTATATAACCTGCACACCCGTGCTGAATGTACTGTCGAGCCCTGGCGGCTGAACAAAACCCTGATCCCACCCTGGTGCCTTCGCCATATATAATCAGTTCTCCCCCACTTGGGGTTCGAACTACTACCCGTTGACCCTCGCAATCAATCAGGGCACCGAATCGACTAAGCCAGTCCATTCCCACAATCACGCATACATCCCTCATGGGAATCGGAATCAAGTCAATCGGGAAGGACACCCCGAAGATCTCTAACTCACATCCTCGGTAGACCAAAGGAGCAGAAATCTCGTGTTCGTTGTGTTGGATTAGTGTCTAAGTCCATAACTATATTTGGTATGTACTTGACCCGATTGGCATGGTCCATTTGGGTTGCATGGCATCATGTATTTGGATAGACTAAAATGAGAGAAATAACACTTAAGGTTTACTATTATATTATAAGTTCTAATATATTAATAAGATTATTTAATTAGTATTGATCAAGAATTAATTTGGAATTAATTAAGTGATCAAAAGGAGACTAATTAAATATATGGGTTGATTGTGTAAATTATCCATACTTGTATAGTGGGCTAATGCTCCATGGATTATCAAGTTGGGTTAAAACCCATAGGATGCTCCATGGTGTTTTTGTACCCATGGATCATGGAAATGAAAGGCCATGACAATTAGGGTTTACATGGTGTAACCCTAATTGTGACAAACTATATAAGCATCTTATTCTTGTCAAAATCGGCCACCATGAGAGAACTATGTGTGTATGGTGAGGGCTAGCCGATTTCATGAAGTGGTTCATTTCTCTCTAAGTTATTCCAAGTGTATTTGATGTTGTGTGAACCATTTGAGGTGTCACACTTGGGGCACTCGGCTCTTAAGCATCAAGGAATCAAGCTACATAAAAAGGTATGTCTTCAAACTTGTTTTTATTACCCAAGTATCATAGATTGTATGCTAGATAGGGTAATACCTTGGAATATTCATATTAGCATGTATAATAGAGAAAACATAGATCCAAGGTATTTAGGGTTGCATGTATACTTAGGAGTGTTAGAATGCTCAAAACCCAACAGTGGTATCAGAGCCAATGCTTGTTTTCAATTATACTTGATGCAAAGTGTTGAAAAATGCTGAAAAATCGATTTTCGGGCTGTCTGGGCACTGGACTCGCCGAGTCCATTGATGGACTCGCTGAGTCCATGAGGAAACTCATCCTACTCATCGAGTAGGTCCATACACTCGACGAGTAGGACCCCCTGACAGCATATTTTCGACTTTTAAGGTTGGAATTGGACTAAAATCATCACCCTAAGCTGTTTTTGAACCTATAAACCTGTTTTTGATGTGGTAATGTTCATTCTAATCCAATTTCAAAGATAATTATCAATAGACCCATGTTTTGTATTAGTTTAATGGTTAGGCTAATTTCATGAAAAAGTTTGATTTGAATTATCTTGTTCTTATGAGTTGCTTAGATTAATAGGAAAGTTATGTGAAATTGTTGTTTTCAATCCATTTTAATCTAAGAGTTGATTCAAAAATGTGTTTTTGTAACTTGTCCTCAAGTTACTGAAAAGTCACATTTAAGAATCATAAAACACATAAATATTTCATAAGTTATGAATAAAGGAAAAGTTACATTCTTTTAATAGTTTTAAGTCTTCCATAACTTGTCCTCAAGTTATGGAACTTGAAGAGTTTTTTGTATTAAAAACTACTTTAAACACATAAGTTATGGAATTGAATAGTTTTGAATAGTTTCAAAAACTTGCCCTCAAGTTTTGGAATTCGAAAAGTTTTCCCTTAAGAATACTTTAATTCCAAGTTAAGCCCTTAGAATTTTAAAAGTTAAAATTCAACCCTTATACTTTATAGTATTATAACTTAATAATATATATATGTATAAAGCAAGTCAGTCTTACCGTTAGTAGGCCTCATTCACGAATCCGGTCTATAAGGGGGGTATAAGGTTGTTGCCTATAAAATGGCAGCTTAGTGGGTGTCCACTCTCACCCACCGCTTCCTTGACTGGTGGAGGGTCGTTAGCCGAACGGGTAGGACAAGGACTATAATTCTACCTTCATTAAAAGTATTAATGATAAATAATAAGTAACTAAACTTTTATAAATTCCCAATCTTGGTTACTTAGGAAAATGTGAATTTAGTGCTAACCCATGAAATTACACTTTGCACTTTGCTTAAGTCGGTTAGTGGAGCGTGTGTGGTTAACCGGCACACTAATCTGGATTTAACAAGGTAGGCAAAGGGTAACATAATGTTTATCACAGGATCGGTGGAGCGCGTGTGGTTAACCGGCACATCGATTAAGTGATAAATATTAAGGGTACCAAGTATATTTGCATGGTTATTCATACCTTGTTTTGTGATCCTCGGCATCCCAGTCACAAAATCTGAAGGGCACAATCGAGATTGAAACTTGCCATTGAAAAGTTCAATGAATCTCAAAAGAATCTAGGAGTTTCAAAACCAATTAAAACCTAATAAATTATTTCGTTTTCATGGTGGAAATTGGTGAATCGTCATTAACCTACCTTCAAATATTTTATAACCTGGATTACGACATCCCTCTTCCAAGTTATAAATGTTGTGTTGGGTCCTAGCCTTAATATTTCATATTGGGTGTTATATTAAGGAATTTAGATCAACTATCTTGAATATCTCCCAAAAGATGTCTAGTTCAGACATTTATGATCTGCCCAAATCTCTTGGAACTTCACTTCCTCCACCTCCTCTAATTATTTTTCCTAACCAACAAGTTCAAGGTCACTCAATCCCTATTGGCAAGCAAGGTCTATGTGTGATCACATCTTGGAGATGAAGTCACATATTGACAAGTCGGGAGAGTTGGGTGTCAAAGTCTTAAGAAAGTTGGATGTTCAATCACTTTCTAAGTCACATAGTGAGTTCCTTTGGGACTACTATGAAACGGACTATGACATGACCCTTAATGATCTTATCTATTTGCTTGGTGCTGCTGAATCAGCAATGGTTTGAGGACTATTAAAGCAAATTTGATTAGGATATCAACTTCCCAATGGACATTGACAATGGTAACATTGGATATCTAGAAAAGGCTTTCTCTTCCCAATGGAAAGGGATCGGCCATAGTCAACTCGGTTGACCAAATGGTAAAGAGAAATTCTAAGTCTGTGATAGTCCCGTGTACCATTTCCATAGAGTCCATATGTTTAAAAAAGGGGCATTGGTTACAAAACTGCCTATTTACCTGAAGGATCATAGGGTTGATCAAGTCAAGATGTTTGATTCTACTTCAGGTGAAGTCCACTATCTAACTCTGTTAAGTTTCTATTCTGAGATTCTCATTACATTATGTGACTGGGTCACATATTGTTGTTTTAAGAATCAAAGAAAAAATGAAGAAACTTAAAAGAAGTATATGTTGATTCTGATCGCGAAGATGGATTTCGATCGCATGGTTCGGTGATCAGAATTTTTGAACTGTTGCTTAGGAGTTATGCTATATTGCTTAGGAATAGATAACAACAAGTTTTTCATATGCATTTGCACTGTAAGTATAAGTTTTTTTCCGCAGAGTTTTAGAATAAAATAAAAAGGTTTTAATTTTATATTTATTTTAAATATCCTTACAATGGCATTTGTGAAAAATGGTTGTTTATATGATTCCATTGATAGCAATATTTAAAAAATGGACTTGATTCTTTCGTTTGTGGTAGGGTCATAATTTACCAAATAAGGAAAGATTCTCATCACCCAAGGTTTCAGTTGGATAGAAACTTGGAAATCATGCAAGTTGTATAGTATGATGAATGAGAATTTTCATGTTTGGAAAATTAAGATTAATTCCTTGTTCACATGTATATGTGAGTCAATTGAAGGACTAAGGGATAGAGTACACATTCTGGTGCACTGATCAAGTCCACCACAAAAGATCGATAAGACTATTCGTCATGATTTACTAAAGTTTAGTAAATATGGTTATACTTAGCAGTTTAAGTATAATTCTGAAATATTGGAAAACTTTCAATATATGGCAGAATGAATGAGAAGAATCAAATTAGGCAGAAGGATAAAAGTTACTAAACTTTAGTATCATGTTTCGTGATCATCTTAATGATTTAGAAATCATGTCACAATTATTCCTCTAAGGACATCTTAGTGCATTCTTATGACTAAGAAGAGGAATCTTGAATTGTTGGAATGGTTAAATCAAGAAGATGAGTCATACTTCGTTCCAAAATAAGTCTTAGATTGATACTCCAAGACTGTAAGATGAGTTACATATCTTAAAGAAAGGTTTATAACACTTGTCAAATGTAAGAGTAAAAGTGTCCTACTCTTGTACATTTGAAATTGGTAAGTTGTGATGTTTTGGATAAAACAAAGACCAACTTAGGCCAATTGTGTAAAGTGTTTGTCTTGATAAAGAATCCGCACTATCTCTTGAATATTTGACAAGTGAGTCTTATATGTCAAGAGGACAGTGGGAGTCTTAGAGATCTTGGAAAAGCTTCAAGATCTAATCAAGAATAAAAACCTGTAGTTCATCACTAGCACACGACGTGAGGTTTATAACCTATCGTGTTGACATATCTCTATTTCTGTGCCCATTCCAGTTAAAGTTGGATATGCATATGAGATCTGAGAGTTCTCAATTGGTTGCATAACAACTTGGAAGCAATGACATGCCCTTGTGCTGCCAGGTGGCAAGAAAGTAAGATTGAGTTCAGTCCATATGGTTTGGATAAGAACACTTACACCATAAACAATCTAAGTGTCATAAGGTTTCTCTCCGATTCATGAAAATGATCATGAGGAAACACTTTCACTGAGTAGATTTTAAGTAGATAACAGTTGTGATATTTGCATTCTCAAAGTTGTTAGTGGAGCGTGTGTGGTTAACCGGCACACTAACATGGACTTGTGAGGAATGGCAAAGGTCTAAACAATTGAGACTATGATTACGGCATCCCTTTTCATAGTTCTGAAATTGATTAGACACACATGTGTGCTATCTAAGGAAACGTGTATGATTTTCATAAAGTTTTATCAAAGCATCTCGTATCGGAAGTCTGAACTTTGGTAAGAAAGTCAATAAAGTATTGATTTCTAGAAGTCCAGCTGATTTCTGAGTACATGTCAAAGCTAGTGGGAGCATAAGTGTTATGCTAATAATCATCATGTTAGTGGGAGTATGATAATTATGATTAGTATTGCAAGATAGCAATGTTAATTATAGAAAACAAAAGTTTCAATTCCGGAAGTTGCAGGGGTTGAAAAGTTGTTTTGCTATAATTAAGGGAGAGGAAATTATACTTCAATTCTAAAAGCTTAGATTGAGGTTTTAATCATCTTTAGTCAAGGGTATATATGAATTTTGTGTTGGAATGGCTCAACATAAGGAAATTCTATATATAGGCCTATTAAAGCTTAGATTGAGGTTTTAATCATCTTTAGTCAAGGGTATATATGAATTTTGTGTTGGAATGGCTCAACATAAGGAAATTCTATATATAGGCCCATTATTTGCATTCTAAAATTCGATTATGATTACGGCATCCCTTTTCATAATCTGAGTTATGAGAACTTGGCAAATAGAAATAGAGATATTATAGCAAAAAGACTGACCTAGAATCATGTCTTTATGTGAGACATCATGAATCGTGTCCCATTTGCTTTGGGTACAAGATCGATTACATGTGCTATAATATTTATCCTTTCTAAATTTTCCAAATGTCTGAGGCATTAAGAAGGGGAAAAGGTCTAGAATTGGATACGACTAAAATGATTAAGCAATTGTCGAGGACAATCTAAGGTTTACCAAAGATTGGTTGCTCAGGGACAGTTGGAAGTATAGTGATCTATTTCATTGGAATTATGTTCAATCGATCTATTTCACAGAGCAAAGATCATAGACAAACTTAGTGTGCATACTTGATGTATGGCATAACTAATGTTTAGACAAACATAGTGTGCATACTTGGTGTATGGCATGACTAGTGTTTAGAAAACATAGTGTACATGCTTGGAGCATGGGACACCTATTGTTTTAATTCAAGTATAACATTGACAGTTGAAACAGTATACAATGAATAATGGGTAATCAATATGGTGATAAATAAAAGGTGTTTTATTTATATTCATAAGTTCTGAGACCATATTGGATTTGATTATTCTTGTGTTTCACTTTGCATGTTTTGACTTCCAGAATAACTAGGCCGTTCTTCCTGAATGACTAAGTTATTCAAACCATCCACAGTCGGTCATATGTTGGAAGTAGATATGAATCAAGACTGTCATGGGTTGGCTTGTAGAGGTCTAAGATGTTGGACAAAATGGTGCTACAACACTCATGAGTGCTCATAAGTTCTGAGTATTGGATTCAACCCGCGCTCATATGAATCACTTCATGTATTTTTATCACGAGTGATCATGAGACGATAATATCTTATATTCTTCAAACCTAGAGATATGAGTTGTTACTATGAGTTGGTTGTACATTGATTGCGCGAAAACGCATTGGTAACTCGATGTTATAAAACGTGCCTTTGTGTATGACTCAACAAGTAGTAGAACAAGCCATATGAGTCGAAGTTTATCCATTCCTTTTACCTTCGGGACAAAAGCGATATTTGTGGGCCCCTCGATGATTTAATGATGACACATGTGAGTGCTTGGCCAAGCCAGGACTGATTTGATCTGTTCAATCAGTCAGTCATCATGAATTGGAAATCGGGAATCAACAAATGGACAGAGAGAATGATTTATAATCCATGTCTCAGTCCATATGATATCTGGAATGGAGGAATATATGATCACTTATCTAATGGACAAGTCATTGACAAAGGTCAGAGTTCAGTTACAACGTCAGAGTTCGACAGCGGCTTAAAGAGCTACGATTGTCAGTCGGTTCTTGAAGTCATACTCAATAATAGTTTTAGACTTATCCAAGTGGGAGACTGTTGGATTAGTGTCTAAGTCCATAACTATATTTGGTATGTACTTGACCCGATTGGCATGGTCCATTTGGGTTGCATGGCATCATGCATTTGGATAGACTAAAATGAGAGAAATAACACTTAAGGTTTACTATTATATTATAAGTTCTAATATATTAATAAGATTATTTAATTAGTATTGATCAAGAATTAATTTGGAATTAATTAAGTGATCAAAAGGAGACTAATTAAATATATGGGTTGATTGTGTAAATCATCCATACTTGTATAGTGGGCTAATGCTCCATGGATTATCAAGTTGGGTTAAAACCCATAGGATGCTCCATGGTGTTTTTGTACCCATGGATCATGGAAATGAAAGGCCATGACAATTAGGGTTTACATGGTGTAACCCTAATTGTGACAAACTATATAAGCATCTTATTCTTGTCAAAATCGGCCACCATGAGAGAACTATGTGTGTATGGTGAGGGCTAGCCGATTTCATGAAGTGGTTCATTTCTCTCTAAGTTATTCCAAGTGTATTTGATGTTGTGTGAACCATTTGAGGTGTCACACTTGGGGCACTCGGCTCTTAAGCATCAAGGAATCAAGCTACATAAAAAGGTATGTCTTCAAACTTGTTTTTATTACCCAAGTATCATAGATTGTATGCTAGATAGGGTAATACCTTGGAATATTCATATTTGCATGTATAATAGAGAAAACATATATCCAATGTATTTAGGGTTGCATGTACACTTAGGAGTGTTAGAATGCTCAAAACCCAACACGTTGGCGATAGAGACTCGCAACGGACACTCTAGCTCGCCTACTGGCATACTGAACTCCCTACTATACGTCTGTGATACAAATGACCGACTCGCCCCAGAATCAAATAAAACCAATGCAGGCAAGGAGTTCACTAAAAACGTACCTAATCATAGGTACAACAAATAAGTATAACACAAATAATAAATAAGGTAACGAATAGAACATACCAGCAACCACATCTGGCGCCGCCTTGGCCTCCTCGGCCGTAAGCTGAAAGGCACGTCCCTGAGCCTTCGGAGGCTCCGCCCTGACTGGCCTCCCATCTGTAATCCTCAATGTAGCCGGCGCTGGAGCCTGCGCCAGCTTGGCCGCGAGCTGTGGACAGTTGGTCTTCACGTGACCAACTTGATGACAATGATAGCATATCCTCATATCCGAGGCAGGGGCGGACTGACGACAGTCCCTAGCAAAATTCCCCTCCTTGCTACACTTGTGGCACCCGCTACTAGCTCGACAAGCCCCAGTATGACCCTTGTCACACTTTCCACAAGTGCGGCTCTGCTGACCCCCGATCCTAGAATCAGCGGTCTTAGACCGCTTCGGCGCCGGCTGCGACTGTGTCGGGGCCGGCCGCTGCTCCCTCAACTGCAGCTCAATCTCCAACTCACGCCGCCTAGCGGCCTCCTATAACTCCAGTAGTGTATCACATCCCTGTGTGGCAACAAACTGTCGAATGTCAGTCTTGAGCATGCTCAGATAACGTGTCATCTGGGCCTGCTCAGACGCAAACTCCGGGCAGAACATCGCCCTCTCAGTGAACATACGGGTGATCTCCGTCACCGACTCCCCATCCTGTCTCAGACTGAAAAACTCATGTGCCAAACATTCCCACTCGACCCGCAGAATGTAACGGGCGCGGAACATGTCTCGGAACTGCTCCCAAGTAACAGCAGCTCTCTGCTCATCAGTGCATGACCCTATCGTCAGCCTCCACCAGTCTTTGGCCCCGAGCCTCAGCATGTTCAGGGCGCATTTGACCTTCAGGTCAGTAGGACATGAACATGTAAAGAAACAACCCTCCAGGTCAGATAACCACCTCATAGCTCGAATAGGATCTCGGGTACCGTCAAATGTTGGGGGCTTCGTGTTATCGAAGTCCCGGTACTGGAAGCCCCTACTGACTCCTCCCCCTGCCGCGGTTACAGCTGATGCAGCTGCTGCGACCGCTGTCTCTGCAAGAGCTGCGTAGCGCTCATCAAAGTACTCAACCATGGCGGTCTTAATCGACCCAAACATCTCCGGCAACTATGCCCGGAACATAGCAGCAACCTCATCATGCAGGATCTCTCGAATCTTGGCATCCAACTCATCCGTACCCATCTGCACCACAATCTCAGGTGTTGTTGGCCCCTCCTGGCCTCCGTCTCCTAATCCTGATCCTGACCCGGATCCAGTCGTAAAGTGTCACACCCCAAAACCGAAATGGCGGAAACGTTCTGGGGTGGAGGACGTCATGTGTAGCATCACAACCAATGAATAATAGCAATCATAGCAACACAACCATTACAGTGAATACTTAAATAAAAATGTTTACATCAGTTTGAAACTTTGTCTGAAACTTGTTTGAATTACATCAAATAGCTTTGTAAAGTATAAACATAAAACTCTTATTGCTCCAGCTTCTCAAAAAAATCCAGCAAGTACCTGTCTACTGATTTCCTGAGAATACAAGCAGTTTAAAAATATCAGCATAAAGCTGGTGAGTTCATAAGCGGTATTTTGTAATGAAAACTTGTTGATGAGCTCGTAAAGGTGTTCGTATAGTTTCAAGAAAATCCAATATTTTCTTTAGTGAAAATGTAGTGTTTTCAATTCTGTATAAAACCATGAATGTTCGTTACTGAAAACTATAGTGATATGCAAAAATATTGCTTCATGTGACTAGCTAATGCTAATCATGATGCATAAGTATTTCGTACGTGAAACCATTGTATGATCGATTCTGTTTGAAAACCCTGGAAATTCTCCAGTTGTAGTGTGTATTTGTTCTATTTAGTAAAATAAAATTGTTGAAGAATGACAGTTTGTAAACCAAGAGTGATTTATACATATTGTGAGTCGTATAGCCATACTTGATATGACTAGAGACCTTTCCAACGTTCTTCAGGCATCGAGTTAAATGAGATTTGTCACCCTAGGCATGCCTGCCTAACTGTAGCTAGCAGTTCGGGTGTGGGATTGTCAGTCCCGAATAGATCTATTCACAAATCTCACGCTCTCCCTCCACGAGACTCTGGTTATACTATGATAGGATTTATCCCTGTACACCTAAGGGTACATTATTGAAGTAGCGCCTCACAGTATCGTACAATCTAGTTTACATGTAGTGTAGTAGTGTTCTACCATAGTGAAAATCCGTATGTATACCATATGTAGTGATAATTACAGTTATGAATACCATGATAAAGTAGTGATGTAAACTGTAAACTGTCTTAGTGCATATGTTTAGTAGTGAAAGTTTCTGTACTTGTTATGTTTAGAAAATCCCAAACTATACCGATTATAGTTTGCATGTATAACGTAGTGAATATCGAGTCCGGAAAACTATGCAATTTTAGTGAAAACGTCCCTTATGCTCAACACAGTACAAAAGGGTTAAAGTATGAGAATTGCATGAGTTTTATATTGTTGAAAACATTTATGTTTGGCTTGTATTCCCCCCTGAAAACATTAAAAACACGGAAAATGTAGGGGTATGAACTCACCTGTAGTGGGCGATATGACTGAAAGATCGGTCTAGGATGCTAGGTGTCAAGTGAAGACTTGAGCACACACACGAATCCTAATTAGCATATAAGGACACATATATGCATAAGATTAGAGTTTATACAACTAATCATGAAAGGTAACACCCTATTTGGACTAGGTAATTCTAAGATTGAAGGATATGAATCACATATGATTGCATATTAAGGGTGTACGACCACTCAAAGGAGTTTACGGCCAAAATGGCATGACCAAGGGAGCTTACGGCCAATATTTTACGGCCCATGAGTTTACTGCCCATGAGTTTACGGCCGTAAACTCATGCTACTTTGTGCATATGGGTGTTTTAAAGGGCAAAAAGTATTGAAGAAGGGTTCTAGGTTCATGTCCAAGCCTTAGGAAGAGTTTAAGGTCCAAATGCACCCCAAACTAGGGTTTACGGCCAAGGGAGATGCTCTTGGCCGTAAACACCTCATGTTCTTGGAAAAGCTTGATTTCAAGGCTAGCATTTTGAGTCTTAACTAGATAACAAGTATAGGGAAGTTATACTTACGATTTGAAGGCAAAGGAGGGTGTTTTCGGCCCAAAACACCTTAGTGTTCTTGATGTTCTTGAGAGAGCTTTCGAGTTCCAAGCCTTAGAAATGGAAAGAGTGCAGAAAAATGGACCAAGCATCATACTTATAGGCTGGAGTTTACGACCATCATGAGTTTACTGCCATCATGAGTTTACGGCTGTAAACTCATGGTCCTGGCCGTAAACTCCTCATTTGAGGGTTTATGGCTTAAACAATGGTTTGGAACTTTAGTTGACCCATTCTAACACTTGGTCCCTTGATGTACTAAGCTTAGAATGCTCAAACAGACTCTAAATAGTGCTAAAAATTAGCATAAACAAGTCTGACTTTGATTGAAGTGAATACTTTGTACAAGATAGAAATTTCGGGTTGTCACATAAAGCGTCTCGTGACCACCATTCTGGAAACATACTAAGAAGATATCAGATAACCACATAATGACAGGGAACCAACTCCCAACTAAACCTTAGGGGTTGTGACTTCCTTGCTACGCGTATGGGTCCTGTGCTTTCAGTAGTACGGGCCCATACTACCTTCCACACCTACCCATATTTGTCTCGAGTATCACCACAACACCCTAACAACATGCATAACATAGCGAGCGCTTAATTCCCACTCCTAGAGGAACACTAGATATCTCATGACTGGCCTCACGGCCTCTCACAACCAACCCATTCATGAAACTTCCACCAACCCTGCAGCACTAGCGTATGCTAGCCATACATAACTCTGGACCCTATAGACTTTCGAATATCCAATCCTACCCTAAGCTCCCAATCAAACAAGAACATAACATAGGGCCAATTCAACATTCTCAGGCTATAAGATTTTAATTATGTATAACCGGGGTGCATACACTAAGCAACTACAGTAATGATGTCAATCTCATATAAAGGAAATCCTAGGCTAGCAGGCATCATATAATCAGGAAATTCTATCATGCGATTCTTGAAGATCCCTAGCCTATCTCTAGCATGTTGTTCTAACACATCATAACATCAAATAGCAGTGTGGTATTTTGGGGTCTATTTACTAGCTCCGGCTGATCGTACACCCTGCATCCTCCTTTACTTATTTTGAAAACCATTTAGAAAACCATTTTGAAAATCTTTCCTTGATTTGAGACTGGATTCACACGAATGTTCCTCCAATTCACTCAAACCAAGGCTCTGATACCAACTTGTAATACCCTTAAAATTCAAGCCAATTTAAAACTTTTCAAAACATTTAAAACCGATAGTTATTACAAATTTGTTTTCAAAATAGTCTAATATCAGAGTTCATCCCAGGAACATAAATAAAACATGAGGAGTTGTACGATCACGCCTTCGCCTTGCCGCGATCCCCTAATGTACCTGAAACGATAAAATGAAACTGTAAGCCCGAGGATTAGTGAGTTACCCCCAAAATACCAACCTCATAACCATAATCATATCATATAAACAAACATAGAACATCATGCATGATGAGCCTTCAGCCTGACTGGACCGCCTCGTCGGCCTTCAGTCTATCTGGACCGCTCTCCGAGCCTTTGGCACGTCTGGACCGCCTCGTAGGGCCTTCAGCCTATCCGGACCACTCGTCGGGCCTTCGGTCTGACTATCATACCCTGCTGGGTCTGTAGTCTATCCGGACCGCCCTGGGTATGTTGGCCTTCAGCACAAAGCAAGACCGCCTCAACCCAAACCCCCAATCAAACAAACATGTGCACATACATATCATACGCTAGCTTATATAACGGTCAACCGATCTAATAGATCAAATAGCATAGCAACATCCTATAACCAAGATACCGACCTAACCAGGTCACTAACATATGTACAGATAATCATACGGATCTAACAGATCACATAGCATAGCAACATCCTAAAACCAGGATGCAATCATAAAGGGCCGGCCTTGGTGCCGTAGACCATGTTGATATAGTGAGGAGAACTCACCGCGTACTGATGACTCGAAGATAAACTCAAGCTCTTGGATTGCCGGTACTAATCCACCACCTAAATGCACCATAGAACCATGCTGGTAAATTTCCAATTTCCCAAAATGTCCCAGAAGTCCAAAAGTCAACCCTTGGTCCAGGTCCAAGTCAACTATCAAAGTCAACGGTCCATGTTGACCTCAACTCTTCGAGTACAACCAGTCACTCACCGAGTTCCTTTCATGCTCACCAAATCGCCGAGTCACTTGAATGGCTCGTCGAGTTCCTAGTGTCAGTGGCCGTAACTCCTCGGCCAACTTGGCGAGTTTTCCCCTTACAACTCGTCGCGTTCATACATGTCCAAAGGTTGGGAAAACCATAGCTGACTCGCCGAGTCTCTCATCTGACTCGCCGAGCCCACGGCAATCTTCATCGGACCCGCCGAGTTGTTCATCCAACTCGTCGAGTTCGATGACCATCTTCATATGACTCGCCAAGTCGACCTTGCGACTCGCCGAGTCCCTTCAGTCATTCACCTATACAGATGCTTTTTAAGCCATGCAAAGCCTCCAAACTGCAGATCTAAGCTCCTAGGGCATGTTTATCACGTAAAGTTGCAAACTTTATGTGCATGCAAGATGAAAATGGCCCAAAACAAGCTAAAGGAGTGGCTTAGGGCAAGGGAAAGGCCATAGCTCAACAAAGACTGGAACTTTATGATAAAGAGGAGCTGAAGGAGTCCAGATCTGAGGTTGCAACCTCAGATCTCGACCCAAATTGGAGAACCACTATAAAACCCTAAAATCCCAACCCATAAATGAAGAGATCTAACTAAGAGAGAGCCAAGGTAACAACTTGTTACCTCCAAAATGATACCAAGACAAAGAAGAATCCGGATCTACAACAGCCTCTTGCTCCAAACTTCTTGAACTCCAAGCTTTTACTCCAAAGATCCCTCTTCCAAGCTAAAGAGCACACAATTTATAGAGAGCAGCCACTAATTAGGGTTTCTGAACTCGAGGGAGGCAGTAAGAGAGGCTAAGGGAAATAAGTGGTCCTTAAATAGGGTGCAAATCCCCGAAATTTAGGGTTTCATCTGCCAGCTCCTACTCGTCGAGTCCCTTCTTGGACTCGGCGAGTAGGTCACTAAAACACGCGGATCACCCCGCTGCTACTCGACGACTAGGGTAACCAACTCGTCGAGTAGACCTTAAAACAAGAAAATTCTTATAAAATCGGTACCTGAGAATAGGGGCGTTACATATGTTTATTGCTCTTGTTATGTACTAAACTATGTAGTATGGAACTAAAACGTAATATTGGTTCGAATATGATGTAAACATAAAATTCTCAATGATTATGGTTAGTAATCCTATTTACCTTGTGTTATGAGACCTTAGCATGTCACCCTTCGTGTTTCCGCTTTAACGGGTTGTGACAGTCTGTTTGGGTTGATCAACATCTCAATTTTGGAAATAGCACGACCAATAGAGTCGAGAGTCAACATTCAAAGTTAAAGAAAATTTTAAACTCTTTAAATTCTAATCTCAATAAATTCGTGCAACGGATTAATCAAGTCGTGCAATCACAACTAACTTCGATCAACGAAAGCTTTGAAAATAGCTTGACTGTTCGCTACAATCACCACAACTTGTCGTGTTTTCAATTGTTGTGGGGCCATGTTTCAAACGAAGCTTTAGACATAATATTAGGAGAGATTCAAAGGTTGGGTGATTTAATGTTAGACTCCTCAAATTGTGGTTGCAAACTTCGTAACAGTTATGGGTTACCATGTGCTTGCATGCTTTCTTTCTATTCGATTTCAGGTTAGTATGTTCAACTATCGACATACAAATAGATTTTTAAATATTAGATAAATAATTATTTTATATTTCAATGCAGGTGAAAATATACCCTTGGATTCGATAAATACCTTTTGGAGGAAGCTTGATATTTCAGATACGAGGTCTGTAGTAGACGACGATATTAATTGCAATGATGTTGTGGAAAAATTTAAAGAAAACTTCAGCAAACAATCAAAATCCGAGAAAATGTTTTATGTGAGAAAACTAGAAGAGATATATGATCCGTATAAAACTGATGTTGGGGAACCTATGGTTCAAAAAAACATGTGTGGACGACCAAGTGTGAAGAAACAACATAAAAAGAAAGCCAATCCTCCAAATCACGGTCCTCGTAAATGCAGCTCAACCACATCAGAGTTTAATGTGGTGGATTTAAATAAAGAACCTGAAAGGCATAGCTTTTCGTGTGGGATTGACTTAAATGATGAACCCCAAAGGCATAGCTTTTCGTGTGGGATTGACTTAAATGATGAACCCCAAAGGCATTATCCATTCCAAATGAATGGTATTCCATATATAGTTCATGATTACATCGACGATATACATGATGTAGAAGGTGATGGAAATTGTGGGTTTCGAGCGGTAGCTGTTTGTTTGGGGTATAATGAAGACCAGGGGTTTTATTCGAAAACAATTGCTTGAAGAGTTAAATAGTCAATATTACGCATACCATAGAGTTTTTACTGACGGGTTCAATGAGGTATATCAGTCGTTGCGTTGGCTTCAGTCACCTGCACCTTTCTGGCGACATTGGTTGCATATACCTTTGACTGGTTACCTGATTGTCAACATTTTTAGTGTGATCGTTCATTTTTTAAGCCATGAACAATCTACGACATACTTCCCTCTTTGGAGAGGTCCCGAAGAGTTCTAACACCACCGAGCCATTACGTTGGCACTTGTAAACGGTAACCATTGTATGTTGGTGTTTTTGATAAGAAAGTACCCAATGCCTCCTACCACATCATATTGGAATGCCCATAAAAGTATGTCTGCATCTACATGTCAAACTATGTATTGGCCGTGTTTTGATTTATACAATCAACTTAGGCCTCGTACTTCTGAAACATCTTGGATACATATTGAAGGTTAAGAACGAATGTATTTGAACTTTTTTATTATTTTTTGCATCAAAATATTATTTTATATTTGAACTCTTTTATTATTTGTTGCATCAAAATATTATTTTATTATTGTTGCGTCGTGTTTTTTCTTTTTAAATTGAATAAAAATATTTATACATCTTTTATAAAAATGGTATTATAAATTATCTATGTAATAAATGAAATAAATAATATTTTAGTAAATAGAATTTATAATTAATGTATTTATAAATATTAACTATTTAAATATTAGAAAAACTATTAATTACTTATCATCATAACCTAATTACTTTTAATAATTAGGTAAAAAAATATCTCATTATCACCTAATGATTAACTTTTAATCATCAGGAGGTACCATTAAGTGGAGAGGGATAGAAATAAATGAGGCGTACTTTTAAGTACTTTTTTTGGATGTGTAGGGGCAAATTTAGAAATTATAATTGGGTTGATTGATGTTGCTATCATTTTAGTGCCATGTAATTAGTGTTGTTTTGTGCTTTAGTTTTTTGTACTGTTTTCATCCGGTCTTGTTCCTTCGAAGGCTGTGACCCTGTTTTTTATTTAACATATTTTTTCTGCCGTCGTTTCCAAAAAAGTAGTTAAACTATTAAAAAAAATCTAAAAATTTATTATGATAACTAATCAACTATTTCATAAAAATACAAAGGTATTAAAAAATCCTAAAAATACAATAAAATACCACATTCAATAATTTTTTCTAACAAAAAATACCTTATTTAAAAAAGTTAAAGAAGATGTTAGTATATATATCAACTAGGTAATAACTCATGTGTTACAGGAATGACGATAAAAAAACTTATATAATAAGAAAAAGGAAATTATATAATAATATGATATCTCACAAAATTTGTATATAAGGAGTGATGTATATCGTAAGTTTATGATCTTTAATTGTAAATAATATCTGAAATGGTTATAAAAAATAAATAATTTTATTTAAATTATGATTAATAAGAAAAACATAATAGTTTACTATGACACATTTAAATTTGAAGAAAATTGTGTTTGTGCTCACATTTATAACCAAGTAGAAGCATACATATACAATGATCCATTATTTCCACCATTGGTGTTTTAGCCAAAAATTTAAAACATCAAATTTCACAAATAAATAAATAAATAAATAAACTTCTATGAATTTTAAAAATGTTGTTTTTTAAAAGCAATGACAGACTCTACTTTAGAATGGTAATCATGTTTAACAACAAATTATAGAAGTATAGCTTCTAGAGTCATTCACAAAGCCTATAAAGTGCAGATTAAACTTGTTTTAGCCAAAAAAAAATTATCAAGGAATTTAGATCTACAGAGAATTATATGGAAACAACATATGCTTCACCATATCAAAATGATTCTTCAATATTTAGATGAATACCAAAACCAAAATGATTCTTCAATATTTAGATGAATACCAAAAGGACTTTTTTGGAAATCAACATAGTTTTCTCCTTTGCTTTATATTTAAATTGTCATGCCTAACATTACAACCGTAATATAAAATATGTACTGATACGTGAAGATAGTTTTGTAAGTTACAACTTAAAAAAATAAAACATTACATTTTTCATTTGACCAGTCGAATGTAGCTAATTGTATTAAAATAACCTCTAGCAAGATGGCACCATGTTACCTACAATAATAATTAATCAACACATCACACACAAATAGACATACAAAGATGCACACAATAGACACATCACATATAGTTACATAGTTGTTGTTTGTTTTTTTTCTGAGGTAAAATGTTAGCAGTCTGCGGACCACATCTGTAGACCTCTGCAGCAGAAGAGGTGGACCAAACGTCTGCAGTCTGAAAAAAGAAGACTGTTTGTTTTTTTAACATCTGCAGACTACTAAATTAAACTAAAATCTAAATAAATTGGTTTTTTTAAACTACAAAGTGATTATTTAATATATTTATGACTTTGTTATAAATAATTAACAAATCTAAATCAACTTTTATGTATTATTGTATAAAAAACGAAAATAAAAATGGTACAAATTAACATATATAAATGAATGGAAATAAACTTCGATTTTTTCAATTAAATCAATTAAAAACGTGTCATAAATATTTTTTCTAAGAAATTGACGATGCTTTATTAAATAATGTTTTATAAATTTTGGTACAAAAAATATAAGAATATATATATATATATATATATATATATATATATATATATATATATATATATATATATATATATATTCATATTTATATAAACAATTTCAACGACCATTATTGTAATAAACTTTTATTTATAAATTTGTCAAAAATATCATGTTTGTGTCGTCGAACTTTTTTTTTTTAAGTATTGTAATTTTTTTTCAAATTGTTTATCACTAATAAAGTTGGAATAAATATAAATTCAAAAAAACTAAAAAATAATAAATAAAGTATATGTGTTTTTTTAGGCTAGAATATGTCTGAAGATGTTAGAAGACTCTGGTCCACATCTGCGCCAAGAAGAGAGCGCGCAGACATTTTTAGGTCTGCAGTCTTCAAAAAAAACAAACAATCTGCGAAGGCTAATGTCTACGCGTGGTCTGCGCCGCGTAGACAGAAGAGGCCAGGAAGATCTGCGGACAAAAATCAAACACCACCATAGAGAACATATGGTAATACACGGAACATTAAAAAATGTAAAAAACAATAAATTACATTTTGGATGCCCTGGTCAGAGACAATAGGTTTAACTGGTTCTTGAATCACCATGAATCTTGTAAAGTATAGAATTTATCTAACCTACAAATATATGCTCAACAATAAAGAAAAAAAAAGCAGTCAAGAATGCAAAAATATTATAAACATAATCTAAACTAAAACTCAAAAGAGTAATATACCGTAGAAATGAACCGGTTGGATGATTACGAAAATTGTAGATATTAAAAAAGCATCCCAAGCAGAATACAAAATTGGTTTAACTGGATTGGTAAAGTTTGAAGTAACTACTATTAATCTGTTCAAGAAGCTTGAAAATAAGTAGATTTGAGGAAGTAGAACATGGTCGATAATCTTGAGGATATTGCCAAAGGGAAATCAAGATTTCTTTGTCATTTTTAAGGGAGGTCAAGATTTCAGATTAATGTCTTAAGAGTTTCGTTCTTAAGATGTAAAACAAAGAAGGAGGTCATTCTTCCTTCCATCATCGAGCAAAGGTGTGACGTAAGAAAAGAGCAGCAGATGGAGATCATTAATGTGTATAACAACATCTAAAACAAAGGGTAAATAACATTTCACGAATTACAGAAAAGCCAACAATTTGTAAAATAGATTGCAATACATTTGGCTTAAGGCTGGATTACTTTTTATTGCTTCGTTCATGTACAAGAATAAAGATCCAACAACAGTGTCCCGTAATGAAAGTAGAGCATAACTAAAAAAAATAGGGCAAATCAATCGGAAACGAAAAGCAGAACATAAAATATTCCAAAGAACCCAAAATAAAAACAAAATAAAAGTATTCTAAGGGTTTAAAAAAAAGATTTAAGGCACCTCATGTTAGCATGTAGATTTTGAAAAACAGAATTCAGGTCAATTCTATGTTTCATATCGATTTTCATCTCGATTGTTTCTGCCCTGCTTGTGATTAGGAAGACATGGAGATGTAAGACCTGTTGAAAATAAGCTAGACTTGATGTTATTGTGGCAGTTATTAAATGGTTATTAGGGTAGTTAATATTAGTTATTTCAGGGTATAACTGTCAAATGAAAAGGTTCTTTGAAAGGTTGTACCCATTGGAATGGTTGCACGTGTTAGAAACAATGCAACTATTAGAATAGAGAAATTAAATTGGTTCCTACTTTTTATGCCTATAAATGTACCTACCCAATAAAATTATGACAATTGTCATCATTCCATATTTTTTTAACTAACTCATTAAGGCTATATTAGGAATATATCAAATACAATTAAATTGAATGGTGATTTGTCATAATTTCAGGGGGTAGGAATAATTGTAGGTATAAAAGGTAGGAGGTAATTTAATTTCTCATTAGAATATTTATGTATATATGTCCAGTCTTGTAATTATGTGGGGGTTGTATTTGATTAATAAAAAATTATATTTGTTTCCTACACAATATATCCTTCTATCTTCTTTTTTTCGATATGCTTTCTCCAACAAGACCAAATGGTGGCGACGGAATCAGTGAGCGGTAATGCCGTAATGGTGTAGGGTTTTTAGAGAAGAAGGATTACCATTAAAGCCGACGTTGCTATTTTAAGGGATTTAAAATAACTATCTCCCTGATTATTTGGGATTTAATAGGATTACCATTAATGGCGACGTTGCTGATTTGATGATGGATCCGGACATATTTGTGTTTCCTTGTTTCCAGGAATGGAATTGAATATCGAAAGTAGGAATATGCGGGAATAAAAGACGAAGGGTTAATACAAAGATGCCATGTAGCAAAAACATAGTGTAAGGTGTAACGCCCGTGTTTCTAGGCTAGGCATTAATATTGAAATAATAGTCTAGGTTAACCTTTGTAACTCATTTAGAAGAAATGAAAAGGAATTATGTGAATATTATGTGAAAATTATGTGTTTTATGCTTAATTATTAGGGTTTAAATAATTAAGAATAAAAATGAGCGTCAAAAATTAAATTTTAGATAAAGCCGATATCTATTAAGAAACTGGTAATGGGCGTGACAAGGATTACGGATATATAAAGAATGCCGAAATCCGAGTTATAACGAAGAAGTTATGACATGTCGAAGTTTCGCGACAAAACCGGCACGGGGCCGAATGTCGTAAAAAGTGAGTTTTTGATAAACTACTTTTTAGCCTTAGTAATCTAAACGAAACTCGTAGTGTTCGTTAAACCGAGAGTAGGTATAAAAAGAACACCCAAATCTGACTTCGTATGAGGAAGTTATGATTTTTCGAAGTTTCAGCTTAGCAGTAGACAGCTAAGAACTCGAATTTTAGATCGAGTGATTTTTAGCCGACACGACCTAAACGAGAATCAAAGGTCTCATCATTATTAGCACAACGGTAAAAAGTCTGACGAAAACGGACGTCGGATGAAGAAGTTATGAATTTTTAACGGATTTCCTGTCCCGGTCTGTTAAAAATAATAATATAAAAATTAAAGTCAAAATTAGCCAACGAAGTCTAAACAGAAGTTGTAGAGCGTAATTTTACCTACGCGTGCATATAAAGAACATCAAAACGGAGCTCGTATGCGAAAGTTATGGATTTTAGAAGTTTTTGCACAAAAACCGAGAAAATTCGCACAGTCACGATTTGCCACGTCACCCTCGCCCAAAATGTGCCACGTGTCCGAAATGGTCAAGTCATCCGAGCAGCTGGCAGTCGCGTGTCACTTCCGGATTCGACCGAAGTCTCGTCCCTCGCACATCCGACGCGTGCCAGGTGACTCCTCCATCCGAAGTCGCCTTACCTCGCCCCGACCCGTGTCGCACCAGCTGTCCGAAGCGGTCCAATCAGAAGCCTCCAGTGAGGCCCTCGCATGCGCAGCCATGTGCGAGCCCACATGCGAGCCTTCCCTGCGAGCCCTCAGATTTGCGACGCGTGGCTTCTTCTCATCCGTCCGATCAGCAGCTTCGGACCCTATAAATACAAGGGGTATGCGAACCCTCCCGGGTACTTTTGAGATTTTGCCACTTTTAACCCCTTTTTCCATATTTTCTTCACCTTAACATTCCCCGAAGCCCCGGTATCGATTCTAACACCCGGAATACGCCACGAAGTGCCCGAGAAGCCCGGAAAATTTATATTTTCGGTTTCGAAGCCCGGCCTTTCGCAGAGCCCGGTTTCTCAAAAAAACTCTCGGTTTTATTAGAAACGATCGTTTTAGGAAACGAATTGCTGCCCGATTTTCATTAAATCAGGTGAGTGTATAGTCACTTTCACCTTACACATAGATATGAAGTATTTACCTTAAAATACGTGATATGTGTAAATATATTAATTGTTTATTTGAGGTGACTGTTGAATTGATGTTTTATACAAGTTTTAAACTGTATATATATTTTTATCTACAAATATGTTGGGTAAAACATGTGTAGATTAATTAGATAATGTGTGATGAAATAAAAGTGATGAGAGGTATCGATGTTTAAGATGATCTAGTCATCTCGCAGAGTATAGACAACGGCCACAGACTATTTTAGATAGCCCAGTGGAACGTTAGTAGACTTGTAATCGGTACGTATGTTTGAACTATATGTTCATTAGGTATTTTTGAACTATGTGTTATCCATTAGTTCTTCCTTTTGACACTATTACGTGTCGGGGTACGGGAGCGTACGGGAGTACTTTATCAGTATTTTCCCTATACTTTTATTTGGAAGAACTTTGGAGTCTTTGTTCTTTTATGAAGTGATTGGACAAGCTTCATGAGTTAGTGATATAGATCATGAGTTAAATAGTGGGTGTGTGATGAAAGGTGAGTTGGATAGATGAGATGATCAGTGATATAGATCATGAGTTGAGAGTGAGTGGTGAAATATGGGAAAAGCTTTTTACCCAGATGTTGGCGTGAGTGGTGCAATATGAGAAAAGCCCTTACCCAACGTTGACCCCCGTCATTCAGCAGAGTAGGGATGACAACCATGGACTGTTCTAGACGGTCTGCGGAACACTAGCAGGCTCGCAACCTGTAGGTGTTAATGGACTTAAGTGTTCATTCGCTGTACTCTAAAACCCCCGTCATTCAGCAGAGTATGGATGACAACCATGGACTGTTTTGATGGTCTGTGGAACACTAGCAGGCTCGTAACCTGTAGGTGTTAATGGACTTAAGTGTTCATTCGCTGTACTCTATTCCCCTCATGAGTGTCTTTAGGGCATGTAAGGCTGGGGAAACCCCTTAAGTATATTCATCAGCTGTATGGAAAACCCATTGACATGTATTGCGGGGAAAACTCCCGTGGGAAATACCGTCGATAAATAAGAGTTATGAACTTAGTATATGGAAAACCCATTGACATGTATTGCGGGGGGAAACTCCCGTGGGAAATACCGTCGATGAATAAGAGCTATGGACTAGCACATGGCGACGATGTGACTTCGTGCCTATTTGACATAAATTGTTGAAGGAAAGCAATGTTGTCACCTTATTGGTTGTTTTATGTTAGGATGTCTTGCTTGATATAACTTGTTGAGGGAAAGCAATGTTGTCACCCCGATGTTTGTTTTATTTGACATAACTTCTTGAGGAACCCCCAAAGCAATGTTGTCACCCTTAGTGATAATCCTTAGGCTAGGTCCCTTATGATAGTTGTTTTAGGGACGTAAAGTGAGGATAATGGGAATGGGTAATTAGGGTTATTTTGGTTGATGGAATTAATAAATTTATTGTTGATTAAGAACTTAATAAGTTTATTATTTATTGTGGGTTGAAAACCCTATATGCTCACCAGACTCCCAAGCCTGACCCACTCAGTTTATTTGTATCACAGGTATTGATACGAAGTTGCTTTACACTGAGAGATTAAAAGAGAAGTAGATCACTAGTGTAAATGAATGTAAGTTTTGTTTATGCTTATGTTTTTGTATTGACAATGACATCCCAATGGTTTAAGTGAATAAAATACATTTCTTCGGAAATGATTTGATAACATATTTATTATGTTTTTCTGGAAACAAATTCCGCAACACCTTTAATCAAATGATTACTCTGAAATTATTTCAAAAGCATAAATTAAACCGGTCTTTTCTGGCCGTGAATTTGGGGATGTCACATAAGGTGTCATGTGGCATATATAAGATTCATTTATTAGAAGAGAAAGATTAATTTAGATTGACGTTATCAAGAGTAAGTATGCTTGTTTCATAAAATTGCCATCATAAAACGTTTGTTTCATGAAATTGCCATCATATTATGGGTGATGGTCACTTTTGGTCCCTGTTATATTTTACTACAATACTTTTGAATAATTCCGTTTTCGTCCATGTATTTTAGTACCTTACTTCCGAACTGAGGACTGTTAAATTGCACGCTAACGGTTGTTGATTAGATGTAGGTTTGGAGTTCATCTTTGCTAAAATTTATATTAGAACAGAGACAAAATTGCAAAAATGGTCCATGTGTTTGTCAAAATTATGTGGTTTTGGTTCAAAAAAGTTTGGTGATACACCAATGGTCCAATTTCGAATACTTTGTGCGGTTTTGGTCTCTATTGTTGGTATTTTGGTGTGGTTTTGGTCCATAACAAATATGAAATGGCAAATATGCCCTTAAATAAATATATATATATATATATATATATATATATATATATATATATATATATATATATATAGTGTAATATATTATTATTTTTATTACAAGAAAAGAAAAATAAAATACTACACCCTTACTCCACTCAGTTAGTCTCTCTCTCTCTCTATATATATCTCTATCTCTATCTCTTTCTCTCTCTCAACAACATTATCACCCTACCACCTGTCGGACCACCACCCGTCGGACCTCCACCTACCGGAAAACCACCAGTCAGACCTCCACCTATCGGACGACCACTGCCTACTAAACCACCCATTCCTCTTAAGTAACAACCCACCACACCCTAAAAGGAGACCACCACCACCACTCCGGCGACAACTTTGTTACCCTAGCTCCGGTGGCGGCTTCCAATGCAAGATCCATAGTAAAAATACACATACGACAGCTCTGTTACCCTAGCTCCGACCACGAGAAAAGGCCCAGTGGTTTCAGATCGGGGCATAAGGAGGTCGATGATTGCGACGATCTGCTGGTTCCGGTGGAGGTACAAACGACGTCGTAACTTTTCCCCTTCGTTGCAACTTGCGTCGCCTGCCACCGTCGGACGAACCTTCGTCTGTTCTTGTCCTAGGTCCTAGATCGATGGTCCAACGTTGCTTCCACCTGCCTTTTTGTCACTGCCTGCATTGTCTTCCTCTGTATTCCTTCTCAGTTGCCACCCATGTCTGCCTTCTCCATTGCCACATGCATCGCAACCCCCTTCGTTCCTAGATCGACGAGCTAGTTCATCGAAGAAAAAGAGAGATGAGGTAGGTAGACGTCAATTTTTATAGACCTGTTTGCCGATGAAACTGGTTTGCAGTGGTGGTTCGCCATGATGTGGAGTTGATTAAAGCAGCCATGTGAGGGAGATGAATGGTTTATGTTTTCCGGTGAGAATTGTAGCCGCCGGAGGTGGTTCCAGTGACCAGTGATGGAGGGCGGGGTTGGTGATGAAGGGGTTTCTCTCCTCCTATAAGGTTGAGAGGGATGTTGGGTTATTTTTTTGTTTTAAGTTAAAATCAATAAATTAAATTAATTTATGCATTTAAGCAATTAAAGAAAATGAAAAATATAAATTATAAGGGCATATTTGTCTTTTTAGGTGTAAATGGAACAAAATCACTAAAAAGATCCGAAATTGAACCACTAATGCACCATCAAACATTTTTGGACCAAAACTATATAATTTTGTCAACCCCAGATACCATTTTTGCAATTTTGTCTAGAAAAGACAAAAATGATCCAATTAGTCAAGTCAATAGAATTATTAGTGTGTTGGATATATATATATATATATATATATATATATATCCATCTTTTAGCGTTGACTTTGTCGGACATCAGTTCTTCCCCACCGCCGCTGCATCTAGTTCTAACCACTAAATTCATCGTCACTGCCATTGTCTCAAGATCTTGTCGTCACTGCCTCCACCACCTTTGTCACCGTTGTCACGCCGATGCGTCCAATTCTTGATCTCCACCGGCCTCTCTTTTTATCTTCATCTATGTTTTATGTTTCTGTTTTTTCAGTTTAATCATCCCCTCCTATCAAAGTACAATAGTGGGGGGGGGGGGAGGGTGTGTTAGTGATTAGGGTTTAGGTTAGACCCTTTATATATCCCTATTTATACGAAGTTTAACCATCACTATTAATCAAACAAGTCATTATCTTACACACCTATTTTACAAGATAAGGTTGTTTTAATTGACCAAAAGAAAATATGATACAAAAAATATAATATAATACTATTTATTATTTCTAACATTTAAAAAAAATTAAAAAATAAATAAATAAATAACAAGAAAGAAAGAAGGTGTTCACGGGCCTAACTGAACTACGATTGCAAACTCTAATATTTAGTTCGTTGCAAACTCTGATATGTATGTATTTTATTTATTTAATTTTTAACACCAAATTGATCGTGAATTTGTAGTTATTTCATTGCAAATAATAATCGTTAATCATGGCTTACCATTCATTTGTATTTTTTTTGTACGAAGATGAATCTTACAAATTAAATTTGTTAATCATGGCTTATCATTAATTTGTATTTTTTCTTTTACGAAAATGAATCTTATAAATTAAATTTGTTTGCCTATCAAGCAAACCCCTACGCTTGTCATGGATACCATTTTATCATCATCAACTATTAGACAAAACAAAAAAAGAAGTGGGTATTATAAAGGTAAGACTTTGAACCTGGATTAATTGGGCTTACATTCCAGGATTATTATACGCTATCGACCCATTATGGCATTATCAAATATCAATGCATATAAAATGGTCGGATCGAAATCGAACGGAATAATGGTTTAAATAGGTAATAGATCAAACTGATACCACCTAGGCTAGGATTGTGTCGTAAGCTCGTACAATCGTTATTCTTTCTTTTTAAAAAAATCAAAATTTTGATCATTACTATTTTTTTTTAAATCTAAATTTTTGTCTTAGACTAACTAAATACATAGAATATGCATCTTAAAAAACATATTTTGAATTGTTTATTGTTAAATGTTGTCTCATAGATGTGTTATTCATGTTTTAAACTACTTATTGTTAACTAAAGGAAAATCTTCAGAAAAGTCTCAATATTTACGGAAAAGTTACACTTTAGTCCCAAAAAAAATTTTGAACGAAAAAATCCTGAAAACCGGCAAAAATTTGCAGTTTGACCCTTTTTGACCGATTGAAACCGGTACCAAATTAATTTGAGACTATTTCGTAAACTAACCCAAAATATTGGGACTTTTCTGTACACAAAAAATATTAGGACTTTTCAAAAAAGAAAACCCTTATTATTATTATTATTATCATTATTATTATTATTATTATTAAAAATATAAATAAGAATATTATTTTTTGAACTTGTTATTATTAATATTGTTACTAATACATATAAATGCATTTAAATGAAAAAAATAATATTAATGACATTGTTTAAGGGTGGAGGTGGAGGAGATGATGATGTTTTTAGCATTAAAATCGTGAATGTCTGTTTGTATATTTTTACTTTGTATATGATCATTTCACATTTGTTATTATTGTTTTCAATTCAGAATATTAATACTTAACGATTTAAAAGAAGTTGCATATTTGTAAAATTGTTTATAAATAGTTTAAGGTAGAAGAGTTTCTCACTTTGTATATAAAATTGTTTAAGGTAGAAGAATTATTTTCCAAATCCAACAAATCCACTACAAACATCTACATAGGTAACCCATATCAAAATTTAAAAATATTAATTACAATATCTTGTTTAATAAAAATTAATAGGAATAATTCAAAAGTATTAATCCAAAAAACATGTCTTATTACTTTTTATTAAACAAGATATTGTAATTAATACTTTTGAATTTTGATATGGGCTACCTATGTAGATGTTTGTAGTGGATTTGTTGGATTTGGAAAGTAATCTTTCTACCTTAAACATTTTTATATACAAAGTGAGAAATCTTTCTACCTTAAACTATTTATAAACAATTTTACAAATATGCAACTTCTTTTAAATTGTTAAGTATTATTATTCTGAATTAAAAACAATAATAACAAATGTGAAATTGTGACATCCTCATTTTCACAGCCAGAAAAAACCGATATTAATAATAACAAATTTGAATTAAAAAACAATAACTTCTTTTAAATTGTTAAGTATTATTATTCTGAGTTAAGTATTCTTATTTATATTTTTAATAATAATAATAATAATAATAATAATAATAATAAGACTTTTGTTTGTAGAAAAGTCATACTATTTTTGTTTACAGAAAAGTCATAATATTTTTTGTTTACAGAGAAGTCCCAATATTTTGGGTTAGTTTACGAAATAGTCCAAAGTTAATTTTGTATCGGTTTCAACCGGTCAAAAATGGTCAAACTGCAAATTTTTGCCGGTTTTCAGGACTTTTCGTTCAAAAAAAAATATTGGGACTAAAGTGTAATTTTTGCGTAAATATTAGGACTTTTCTGAAGATTTCCCTTAACTAAATGATCAACTGATAGACTTAATTTTTTTTATCCTTTAAAATGCTTTTGGTAGGATTTTACCATCACGATTCGATCTTACAAACATGATTTTGCAAAAAGTAAAACAATTTTCTATATAATCCAAATTTTGACAACCTTAGATCAAACAAACAGATCCAAACATGTTTTTAAAAACAATTCATCCTTGTATAGTTAAACCTCTATGCTTTTTGTTTTTTCTTGTGGTTATATATTTAAGCACATTGCATTTTTATTCGATTATCGGAAAATCATTGCCTTGAAGCTTTTAAGGGAAAGTTGCTCCAATATCTTTTACCATTTACGGCAATTTTTTTTATATTGTGATTATTGTCGATCATATGCTAAGGGGACAATATAATGGGATGGATTGCTTGTGGACAAAAAGTATATATATATATATATATATATATATATATATATATATATATATATATATATATATATATATATATATATATATATATATATATATATATATATATAGAGAGAGAGAGAGAGAGAGAGAGAGAGAGAGAGAGAGAGAGAGAGAGAGAGAGAGAGAGAGAGAGAGAGAGAGAGGAGTAGGATCAAATGAGAACACCTAAAAGGTTGAGAACGCGAGAACAGATCTGGACCATCTAATTGGTAAGATGTGTGGCTATAATTAATTGTTATTTTTCTAACTATTAATACATTTAAAATTTGATTTTTAAATTAAAGAAAATTATAAAGGGTATTAAGGTAAATAAACATTACCCTAATTTTGTAAACTCCTATAATTACTCTCTGCCTCTCTATTTTGTTGACCTAATATCATCATCAGACCTTGCCATCACCAAAACCCTCTAAGGCGTCACTTGACGGGACCGGAGAGAACAAAGAATCGAAAGCAGCAAGGTCGATGATGTTGGGTTATGAGCATTCTAACACTCCTAAGTGTACATGCAACCCTAAATACCTTGGATCTATGTTTTCTCTATTATACATACAATTATAAACATCCAAGGTATTATCCTAATCTAGCATACAAAATAATAAATATAACAAGATAGAATACATACCTCTTTGATGTAGAATGTCTTCATCAAGCTTGAGTGCCTAGTGCCCCAAGTGTGACACCTCAAATGGTTCACACAACACCAAATACACTTGGAATAACTTGAGAGAAACTTGAACACTCCTTGAAATCGTCTAGCCCTCACACTCACACATTAGTGCACGATTTCTTGAGCCATGGGATTCTTTTATATGGTGGCTATTAGGGTTACACCATGTAACTCATAACTTTACTCATTCCTTATGCTCCATGGATTTTAACCTCCATGGAGTATCCATGGGTCACCCCATGGACTTAGTCCAACATAAGGAATCTTGGATCACAAGCCCACATATATAAGAATGAATGATTTACACAATCAACCCATATATTTAATTAGTCTCCTTTTGATCACTTAATTAATTCCAAATTAATTCTTGATCAATACTAATTAAATAACCTTATTAATATATTAGAACTTATAATATATTAACCAACCTTAAGTGTTATTTCTCTCATTATAGTCTATCCAAATGCATGATGCCATGCAACCCAAATGGACCATGCCGGGTCGGGTCAAGTCTTACCAATTATAACTATGGACTTAGACATTAATCCAACAGTCTCCCACTTGGATAAGTCTAAAACTATTATTGCGTATGACTTCAGGAACCGATCAACAATCGTAGCTCTCAAAAGCTTCTGTCGAACTCTGACCTTGTCGATGAACTCTGACCTTTGTCAATGACTTGTCCATTAGATAAGGGATCATATATTACTCCATTCTAGATATCATATGGACTGAGACATGGATTATCAATCATTCTCTCTGTCCATTTGTTGTTTCCCGATTTCCGATTCATGATGACTGACTGATTGAACAAATCAAATCAGTCCTGGCTTGGCCAAGCACTCACATGTATCATCTTTAAATCATCGAGGGGCCCACAGATATCGCTTTTATCCCGAAGGTAAAAGGAATGGATAAACTTCGACTCATATGGCTTGTTCTACTACTTGTTGAATCATACACAAATGCACGTTTTATAACATCGAGTTACCAATGCGTTTTCGTGCAATCAATGTATAACCAACTCATAGTAACAACTCATATCTCTAGGTTTGAAGAATATAAGATATTATCGTCTCATGATCACTCGTGATAAAATCCATGAAGTGATTCAAATGAGCGCGGGTTGAATCCAATACTCAGAACTTATGAGCACTCATGAGTGTTGTAGCACCACTTTGTCCACCAACTTGGACCTCTACAAACCAACCCATAACAGTCTTGATTCATATCTACTTCCAACATATGACCGACTGTGGATGGTTTGAATAACTTAATCATTCAGGAAGAGCGACTTAGTTATTCTGGAAGTCAAAACATGCAAAGTGAAACACAAGAATAAATGAATCAAATATGGTATCAAACCCTATGAATATAAATAAACACTTTTATTTATCACCATACTGATTACTCATTATTCATTGTTTCGGTTTTATCAACTTTATACTTGAATTTAAAACAATAGTTGTCCCATGCTCCAAGCATGTACACTATGTTTTCTAAACACTAGTCATGCCATACACCAAGTATGCATACTATGTTTGTCTATGATCTTTACTTTGTAAAATAGATCAATTGAACATCACTCCAATGATCCTCTTTTCACAGTCCCAAATCCTTACTGCAAATGCAAGAATTCCAAATTCATGCCATTTACTGAAATCTGTTAGATTCTAAACTTATATGCATTGATCCTCTTAATGATTATGCACGAAGTCAGAAAGACTTGACAACAATCATTACAGAGCATTCCAAAGGAGATCAGCTCCTTGGAAACATCCTTCTTTCATTAAGTTTCCTAATCTTACACAGATTGAATAATTTCTAACTTTGAAACTTCCATATTCCATTTTGACTATCACTTCTGAACAAGAGTTGCCTCCTTACAGATTATGTCAATATGGTCCTTCTAGAATTAACATTATACTTCCAACTGTCCTTGAGCAACCAATCTTTGGTAAACCTTAGATTGTCCTCGACAATTGCTTAATCATTTTAGTCATATCCAATTCTAGACCTTTTCCCTTCATAATGCCCCAGGCATTTGGAAAATTTTAGAAAGGATGAATATAGCACATGTAATCGATCCTATATCCGAAGCATATGGGACACGATTCATGATGTCTCACATAAAGACTAAACCAGTCTTTTGCTATAATATTTCCATTTCAATTTGCCAAGTTCTCAAAATTCAGATTATGAAAAGGGATGTCGTAATCATAATCGAATTTTAGAACGCAAATAATGGACCCATATATAGAATTTCCTTATGTTGAGCCATTCCAACATGAAATTCATATATATATCCTTGATTAAATACGATTAAAATCTCAATCTAAGCTTTTAGAATTGAAATGAAGTATAATTTCCTCTCCCTTAATTATAGCAAAACAACTTTTTCAACCCCTGCAACCTCACGAATTGAAACTTTTGTTTTCTATAATTAACATTGCTAACTTGCAACCTTTGTCATAATTATCATGCTCCCACTAACATGATGATTATTAGCATAACACTTATGCTCCCACTAGCTTTGACATGTACTCAGAAATCAGCTGACTTTCTTACCAAAGTTCAGATTTCTGATACTAGATTGTTTTGATAAAACTTTATCATAATCATACACATCTCTTAGATAGCTCACATGTATGTCTAAACAATTTTAGAACTATGAAAAGGGATGTCGTAATCATAGTCTCAATTGTTTAGACCTTTGCCACTTCTCACAAGTCCATGTTAGTGTGCCGGTAAACCACACACGCTCCACTAACGACTTTGAGAATGCAAATATCACAATTGCTATCTAGCTAAAATCTACTTAGTGAAAGTGTTTCCTCACCATCATTTTCATGAATAGGAGAGAAACCTTATGACACTTAGATTTAGTAGTGTATGTGTTCTTATCCATGTGGTTTTGTCAAAACCATAATCACAAGACAAGGTTAGTGACAAATCCAAACTCATATTGATTAAACTTGTGCAATCTTAAATTCTTGCCATTTGGCAGCTCAGGTGCCTGCCATTGCTTCCAAGTAGTTGTGCAACCAATTGAGAACTCCCAGAACTCCTATGCAAAGCCAACTTGAATAGGCACAAAAATTTCAACACGATAGGTTATAAACCTCAAGTCGTGTGCTAGTGAAGGACTTTAGGTTTTATTCTTGATTAAGTCTTGAAACTTTCAAGAGCTTTAAGACTCCCACTGTCCTCTTGACATATAAGACTCCCTTGTCAAATATTCAAGAGATAGTGCGGATTCTTTATCAAGACTAACACTTTACACAATTGGCCTAAGTTGGTCTCTGTTTTATCCAAAACATCACAACTTACCAATTTCAAATGTACAAGAGTAGATAACCTTTTACTCTTACATTTGACTAGTGCTAACAAACCCTCTTTAAGATATGTCACTCAAGTTACAATCTTGGAGTATGACTCTAAAAATTGTTTTGGAACGAAGTATGACTCATCTTTTTTATTTAACCATTTCAACAATTCATGACTCCTCTTCTTAGTCATAAGAATGCACTAAGATGACTTTAGAGGACCAATTGTGATATGGTATCTTAATCATTAAGATGATCATAAACATGATACTAAAGTACTCTCCCATTTTTTCAGATTTGAGAAACTTTTATCTTTCTGCCATACTTTGATTCTTCTTATTCGTTCTGTCTCACATTGAAACTTCTCCAATGCTACAGACTTATACTTAAACTTATAAGTATAACCATATTTACTGATCTTAAGTAAATCATGACGAATAGTCTTCTTGATCTTTTATGGTGGACTTTACCGGTGCACAAGAATGTGTACTCGATCCCTTAGTCCTTTCCTTATTCACATAAGGAATTAGTCTTAATTTTCCAAGCTGAAAGTTCTCATTCATCATACTATACAACTTGCATGATTCCAAGTTTCGGTCCAATTGAACCTTGGGTGATGAGAATCTTTCCTTATTTGGTAATATTAGACACTACCACAACCGAAAGAATCAAATCCATTTTTCCAATATTGCTATCAATGGAATCTTATAAGCAACAACTTTTCACAAATGCCATTGTAAGGATACTTAAAATAAATAAAATCAAAACCTTTTTCTTTTATTTTAAAACTTTGCGGAAAAACTTATCCTTACAATCCATATGAAAACCTTGTTGTTATCTATTCCTAAGCAATATAAATATCATAACTCTTAAGTAATAGCCCAAAATTCTGATCATCGAACCATGCGATTGAAATCCATCTCCGTGATCAGAATCAGCATGTACTTAATAGAGTTAGACAATGGACTTTACCTGAAGTAGAGCCAAACTTATTGACTTTAACATCCTTAGGTAAATTTGGAAGCTTCGTAACCAATGCCCCTTCCTTTGGCAATAGTTACCTATGGACCCTTGATAATGGGACTATCTCAGACTTCGCCTCTCTCTTTACCATTGGGTCAACCGAGTTGACTATGGTCGATCCCTTTCCATTGGGAAGAGAGAGCTTTACTGGATATCCAATTTCATCATTGTCAATGTCCATAGCGTTTTAGGAAGTTGATCTTAGCAAATAGATAAGATCATTAAGGGTCTTGTCTTAGTCTGTTTCATAGGATTCCCAAAAGAACTCACTATGTGACTTAGAAAGTAGTTGAGCCACCAACTTTCTCAAGACTTTGACACCCAACTCTCCCGGCTTGTCAATATGTGATTACATCTCCAAGATGTGATCACACCTAGACCTTGCCTTGCCAATAGGGCTTGAGTGACCTTAAACTTTTTAGGAACTTGTGGGTTAGGGAGAATAATTGGAGGAGGTGAAAGAAGTATGATATCCATGGGACATCATCTTCATTTAGGAAAGCTTGTTTCAAGAGATTTGGGAAGATCATAAATGTCTAGACCAGACATCTTTTTGGGAGATATTCAAGATAGTTGATTTAAAGTCCTTAATATGACACCCAATATGAAATATTAAGGCTAGGACCCAACAAACTATTTTATAACTTAGAAGAGGGATGCCGTAATCCAAGCTATAAAATATTTGAAGGTAGGTGAATGACGATTCACCAATTTCCACCATGAAAAATGAAATAATTTATTAGGTTTTAATTGGATTTGAAAGTCCTAGATCTTTGAGATTCATTAAACTGTTCAAAGGCATGTTTCAATCTCGAGTGTGCCTTTCAGGTTTTGTGACTGGGATGTCGAGGATCACAAAACAAGGTGTGAATAACCATGCAAATATACTTGGTACCCTTAATATTTACCCCTTAATCAGTGTGCCGGTTAACCACACACGCTCCACCGATACTATGATAAATATTAAGTTACCATTTGCCTACCTTGTTAAGTCCAGGTTAGTGTGCCGGTTAACCACACACGCTTCACTAACGACTTAAGCAAAGTGCAAAGTGTAATTTCATGGGTTAGCACCAAATTCACATTTTCCTAAGTAACTAAGATTGGGTATTAATAACAGTTTAGTTACTTAGTATTTATCATTAATACTTTTAATGAAAAGAGAATTATAGTCCTTGTCCTACCCGTTCGGCTAACGACCCTCCACCAGTCAAGGAAGCGGTGGGTGAGAGTGGACACCCATTAAACTGCCATTTTATAGGCAGTAACCTTATACCCCCCTTATAGACCGGCTTCGTGAATGAGGCCTACTAACGGTAAGACTGACTTTACTCTTATACATATATATAAATATTATTAACTTATAATATTATAAAGTATAAGGGTTGAATTTTAACTTTTAAAATTCTAAGGGCTAACTTGGAATTAAAGTATTCATAAGTGAAAACTTTTCAAATTCCAAAACTTGAGGGCAAGTTTTGAAACTATTCAAAACTAATTAATTCCATAACTTATGAGTTTAAAGTAGTTTTAATTAAAAAAAAAAAAAAAAAAAAAACTCTTCAAGTTCCATAACTTGAGGACAAGTTATGGAAGACTTTAAACTAATTAATAAAAAAAATAACTTTTTTTTATTGTAACTTATGGAACTAATTAAGGTTACACTTTTTTTTTAATTTAATGAAGAGACTCTTGAACCTCCATAACTTGAGGACAAGTTATGGAGTCATAAAACCATTTAATTAGAACTAGACTCTTCATGTTGTAACCTTTGCCAACTTTTATGAGTTTTATGATTCTTAAATGTGACTTTTCATATCACTTGAGGACAAGTTACAAAAACACACTTTGGAATCAACTCTTAGATTAAAATGGATTGAAAACAACTATTTCTATTAATCTAAGAACCTCATAAGAACAAGATAATTCAAATCATCAATCTTCAAGGAATTAGCATGAGCATACAAACTAATACAAATCTTGAAATTATGACAATTATCTTAGAAATTGGATTAGCATGAACATTACCACATCAAAAACAAGTTTATAAGTCCAAAAACATCTTAGGGTAATGTTCCTAGTCCAATTCCAGCCAAAACAATCGAATATATGCATCCAACTTGATTTTTCAGCTACTTTTGCAAGTATAACAAGAAAACAAGCCTAGGCTCTGATACCACTGTTGGGTTATGAGCATTCTAACACTCCTAAGTGTACATGCAACCCTAAATACCTTGGATCTATGTTTTCTCTATTATACATACAATTATGAACATCCAAGGTATTATCCTAATCTAGCATACAAAAAAATAAATATAACAAGATAGAATACATACCTCTTTGATGTAGAATGTATTCATGAAGCTTGAGTGCCTAGTGCCCCAAGTGTGACACCTCAAATGGTTCACACAACACCAAATACACTTGGAATAACTTGAGAGAAACTTGAACACTCCTTGAAATCGTCTAGCCCTCACACTCACACATTAGTGCACGATTTCTTGAGCCATGGGATTCTTTTATATGGTGGCTATTAGGGTTACACCATGTAACTCATAACTTTACCCATTCCTTATGCTCCATGGATTTTAACCTCCATGGAGTATCCATGGGTTACCCCATGGACTTAGTCCAACATAAGGAATCTTGGATCACAAGCCCACATATATAAGAATGATTGATTTACACAATCAACCCATATATTTAATTAGTCTCCTTTTGATCACTTAATTAATTCCAAATTAATTCTTGATCAATACTAATTAAATAACCTTATTAATATATTAGAACTTATAATATATTAACCAACCTTAAGTGTTATTTCTCTCATTATAGTCTATCCAAATGCATGATGCCATGCCACCCAAATGGACCATGCCGGGTCGGGTCAAGTCTTACCAATTATAGTTATGGACTTAG
Organism: Lactuca virosa; assembly: GCF_052849685.1. Taxonomy (NCBI): domain Eukaryota; kingdom Viridiplantae; phylum Streptophyta; class Magnoliopsida; order Asterales; family Asteraceae; genus Lactuca; species Lactuca virosa. The sequence continues at coordinate 285,997,184 of NC_136430.1, forward strand.
ACATTAATCCAACAGATGATTCATGAAAGACGTAGGAAGGAAGTGAAGGCAGTCGGCGACGTCTGTGGTCGGTCGTCGTGATGGCGAGGGGAGCGTCTCCAGGGTCGACGAGGTTGAAGAGGAGGAAATGAGGAGGCAGCGAGGGGTGGATCGTCGGTCTCGGTGGATGCAACAATGTGATCGGGGGTTGAAGATGGGGCACCTTTGGTGCTTGGCTGGATCGAAGAGAAGAAGAAAAGAGAATGGAAGCAGCGGGATGTGGGGTTTGCCATTGGTTTCCGGTGACAAAGCCCCGACATTGGGTTGTTTGGTGATTGAGAAAGGCAGCAACGATTCAACAACATGTAAGGGTTCCTTTTTTTTCTTCTTGTTTGATTTGGTAGAACTCGATAGGCTCAAGTGGGTGTTTGTTTGATTCCCTTTTTTTGTTCTGTTTTGACTGAAATTTGTGGAGTTTGAGGTGGATTTTTGGGTTTGCTTTTTAACAGAAATTGATGAGCTTAATCAATAGATTTTGGTGGTGTTTTGTTGCTTGAAATAAATAGGAAGAACATTAAGAACGACGGTGTTTGGCTTGCTTGTTCGACGAAAAAGAGAAGGATAGAGATGTTTGTGGTGGTGACAGTCAAAGGATGGTGGTGGCAGTCCTTCTACCGTCCATTGTTTATCCAGTGATCCAGTGGCAAGATTTATGAATACGGCAACGATACTAAAGGGAGTGACGGGAAGGAATCCTTCAATCCACCTTGGGCTACGATGAACTCAACAGTACCGGTTCACTCTTGATGTCGCTATAGTCAATCGACAATAAAAAACAGATCATGAAGAGGGGTGCGTGAATGGTTGTATTTATTTATGAATAGCACGTGTATTCATTTATGAATTATGAATTACAGTGTAGTTATATGTGAATGGTTGTATTTATTTATTAATAGTAGTGTATTCATGTGAATGAGTGTATTTATTTATGATTAGATATATTCATTATATGATAGAATGTGTATTAATTTATAAATAACAGTGTATTCATTTGTGAATTACAATGTATTCATGTGTGAATGATTGTATTTATATATGAATAGTAGTGTATTCATGTGAATGAGTGTATTTATTTATGATTAGAGGTATTCATTTTATGAAGAAATAATAATTTTTACACTATTTTTATTTTCAATTGATAAAAATGCATTGAATTATTTGTAATTTGATGTGTTTTCATTTATGATTGGAAGTGTATTGATTTGGGTTGGATTTCTATTCATTTTTTTTTTTGAAAAACAAAAACGTGAAATAGTAGAAAATAATAATTTTTTTTAAGATTTTCTTTTCAGATTTAAAATAAAAGGAAATATTAATTTTTTTAGGTAATTTTTTTGAAACGGTCATAAATTATTTTTGGGGAAAAAAAATATATTTATATATATTTCATTAACTAAAAGGAAATATTAATTTTTTTAGGTAATTAAAATCATTATCCCTAGATTTTAGGAAATCATTAATTAATATTTATTTGAAATTACTAATATACCCTTATAAAATGATTGATCCAGAACTATTCTCGCGTTCTCAACTTTTTAGATGTTCTCATTTGATCTTCTCTATATATATATATATATATATATATATATATATATATATATATATATATATATATATATATATATATATATAGTACTTGTGGTCTCGAGTGTTGTTAGTAGTTTGTCGTTAAATGAGTGTGAAATAACATTTTTTTCCTTATTTTATATTTATTATTATTATTATTTAGTATTACTATATTCAAATAATTTTACTTTTATGACTGTCGTATTTTCTTAGTAAACTTGGCATTAGACACCGTAAAGATCTATTTACGTTCATCATTTATCAGTTGTACGAGCTACCTTAGAATTGGATAACTTACTTTCATGTAATTCTTATAGCCACAAATGAATATCAACATGACTTGATGCTAAGTCGGTATTAGCTATATGGAGGTAATGAAGATCAAGAAGTTTTACTTAAATATATGTATAAGAATTCCATGTTTATATAAGCACTAAAGTCTCCTAATTTGTTATAGGGATGTTATGTTTAGATCTAATCTAGATTATGTTTGTTTCTGACTTGATTTCATTCTGTAAGAGTTTCATCTTCAAACTATCAGATTTCTCACTTGGTAAGGTAATATGTGAATCAAAAAATTTTGGTTATCAAATTTTTGATTTTATTTTATTTTGCAAATTTTATTTTACAGTTTCTTTTGATATTAAGCTTCTGTAAATTATGACTTTTGCATTATCATCTTATTAACCATTCATGTTATTGTTGCATTGCAAGATCAGTTTTTTAAAGTTGAAATTATTAAAGAATTACTTAAGGTTATCAATGGCACAAGAAATGTTAAATGGTTTGGCTCACAAGAAATGTTAAATGGTTTGGCAATATTATGTATAGAGAAAGATATTTTAAATACTTTTTTTTAATTAGTTCTTTTTGTAAATGTTATGGCTATATTTGTTATTATATTATCATGTAACACACTAATTTTTTTGAACTTAACAAAAATAACCTTGATTATGAAAATAATATCCCGGAACTTTTAACAAATCTCATTGTTGCGGAAAAATCTCATTGGTCTCGGGTGTTGTTAGTAGTTTGTGGTTACACAAATGGTCCCTATAGTTTTGGGGTAATTTGCGCGCTTGTCCCTAAATTATTCTTTTAACTCGGAAAGTTCATACTGTTTGTTTTTGTTACGCGCTTCGACCTTACTGTTAGTTTTTGTTACGCGCTTGGTCCATGTCTTACCTAAAATGACTATTATTTAAATAGAGAAAAATGGTGGGGTAGGTAAGGTAAGGTGATGGGTGGGGTTGGGTGTGTGTTTATTTGTAACGACCCAAAAATCAAGGGTGTGTGCACTGCGATCAATCCGAGCTCTTCTTTTCCAAATCGATGATACCTGAAACCAAAACTGTAAACCGTAAGCACAAAGCTTAGTGAGTCCCCCAGAGCATACCTCACACACAATCCACACAACACATATCATATTAGCTGTAAAAGCTATCTCTACCACATAACCCATGCATATTATCATATAAGGAAGCCATGGAAACCCTCCATGGTCTTACACCTAGTGCCCAAAATCATTCATTGCGGAAATCATAGGTGTGTGCACTGCGATCAATCCGAGCTCTTCTTTTCCAAATCGATGATACCTGAAACCAAAACTGTAAACCGTAAGCACAAAGCTTAGTGAGTCCCCCAGAGCATACCCCACACACAATCCACACAACACATATCATATTAGCTGTAAAAGCTATCTCTACCACATAACCCATGCATATTATCATATAAGGAAGCCATGGAAACCCTCCATGGTCTTACACCTAGTGCCACGGGAACCCCCACGTGGTCTTATCTGCCATGGGAACCCCCACATGGTCTTCCTGCCTTGGGAACCTCCACAAGGTCTTCCTGCCAAACAAGTCATAATGCAAACTATACATACAAACATACGAGCTAAACATACAAACATATAAGGATGCCCTGGAAACCCTCCACGGTCTTACACCGGGTGCCATTGGAACCCCCACGTGGTCTTAGCCCACTGTCATGGGAACCCTTACATGGTCTTAGCCTGGAAAGCCATGTGAACCCCCACATGGTATTATATCCAACTGCCTCGGGAACCCCCCGGGGTCTTCCATGCAAGTATCACAAAGACAACTAGCATACCAAATACCACACAATCAACTAGCATACTGCATATATACAACTATTTGCCATGGGAACCCCCACATGGTCTTCACACAAATACATAATGTATCAATAGCACATTCGCAACAATCATCACAACTAGATAAATGGGCCGGCCTTGGTGCCTTAGACCCATTGGTATGGTGAGAAGACTCACCTCGCACTACAGAAGCTTCCCGCATGACTTCCTTAGTTGTTGCCCCGCCAGCTTCGCGAGCTCTCACTACCAATCAATATACCCAATCAGAAATTGGGTTCCACACCATAATCCTTAATCCATGCATGTGGTAAAATAACCATTCTACCCCTGGCCCAGTAAGATCCAAAACTAAGGCCAAACCCAAAAACAAAAGCCCAACACTATAATGTCCATAAAACCATCAATGGCCTAATTTTCCAAATTGGGCCCCGACCTTTCTAATGGGCCTTATCCTAAAGCTCAATATTCTCCTTAGTCAATAACCCAATCCCCAATTGGCCCACGAAGGCCCACAACAACCTAATCCAAGAATTGGCCCAAACCGAGGCCCACAAATGTGAAGTCCATTTCTATATTAGGCCACAAGGCCCAATAGGCCCAACTATTCCAATATTGGCCCAAGATACATTCAAGCCTAACAAACCGCAAATCCAGGCCCAAAGGTCCGAAGTCCACTAAGGCCTAAGTCCTTTGAGAGCGTACGCCCAGCGTACCTCTTCTGTACGCTTAGCGTACTGGGCAAATGGATTGTACGCGCAACGTACTACATAGTACACCCAACGTACAAACAACTCATGCACAAAATCCATTAAGTGCTTAATACTCGATCCCACTAGTCCAAATCATAGATCTGAGCTATACTTAACGTTTAAACCCATAAAGTCACTGACTTGGTGACTTTGCATGCCCCAAACAAACCCAAACTCCAAAAATGGCATTCTACTTCCATAAAAGTGACCCTAACTCATACATGAACCCATTAAGACCTTCAAGATGGCAACTTTCTGTCTTAGGGACTCAAATAGCATCAAGGGTGGCAACCCTAAGTCTAAGAATCGAATTTGAACCATAAAGCTTCATCCTTGGGACCAAAAAGGAACCAAAACCCAAAAATGGTAGATCTAAGAGATGAATGATCAAGTTCAAAGCTTTATACCTTCATCAAGATGAGAATGAGTCCTAAAAGCTAGATCCATAAGCTCCTCCTTGATTCCCATCTTTGCATCAAACTCCATCTTCTTGAAATTGGATCAAACACCCCAAAAATGGACTACATAAGCTCAAAATGCCACCATGGATGATATATGACGATTTCTAGGTTTTAGAGGGGTGGAGGCTGAAGATATTAGGGTTAGGTTATGAGATAAGGGGCTTAAATAGGGTCAAAGACCCTAAAATAGTGTTCTGATCTGACTGGCGTACGCCCAACTTAATTATGGTACGCCCAACGTATTCCGAAGAACGTTCGCGACCATCATGGTCAGTACGCCCAACGTACTCCAAGGTACACCTCGCATACTGCCTTCTTCACTATTACGCCTTGTGTACGCCCCGCGTACTCGGCTAAGCCTAAAAACCACAAAACTTCCTAAGGCCATAACTTCTTCGTTATAAACCCGATTCCGACGATCCTTATATCCACAGAAAGGTGACGAGAAGCCCTACACTTCTATCAACTCATACCTTCCTTAAGACCTTCAGAAAAAAAAGTCCATTTTCCACAAAAGCACAAACTGCCACTTTACCGAAATACCCCTAGGCCTCAAAACACGAACCGAACATCCGAATCACTTCTAATACGTCAGTCCTACCCAAATGGGCCTAGATCTTACCTTCTCAAAAGCCCTAATCCTGATGTTGACCGATCTTCGGGCCACAACCTCATACTAGGAATCGATTCAGAACAGAGCGTTACAAGTCTCCCCCACTTAAATTAGATTTCGTCCTCGAAATCATGCATCACCATTCCTTACGCCAAATAGCTTGAGCATTATGGCCACAGTCCCAAGCATACCATAGCCTTTCCAAGGCAACCGAAACCAACCCTCGTAGGGTTCTAGAACCCGAAGATAAATGAATTCCTTGCAACCTGATCACATCTGCTCCATCTGAAATCTGAAGTCTCGAGATGGTCTGTCTCCCTGACAGACTGCCCACATCGAATCATCATCGAACTGATTTCACAAGAAACCAGCCTAGATAGAATACTTCCCACCCGTAATACCTTGAGGCTTCCTAAAGAACAAAATCAGCGGTCAACTGCGGCTACTGAATAACAAGCAATTCCACACACGGACCCCAAATTACTTAAGTCACTCCAATTCCTCTTGCTGTCACATAGCTGCTTTCCTGAAGAACAACTGGGGACCTCCCTGGTCCCAACCTGTCTGCCAACTGTCCGGAACACCGGACATCTACCCGATTATTGAGCCAAAAACACACGTAGCAGTATTCTCACATGATCTCCGAAGGATACCTCGTCTGCTAATAAATTCCTTATATATACCGCCACTCATGGCTCATCTAATCCTTCTGGTCCATTCAATCATATTAGCTTGACAACCTGTCGTCACTGAATCTGACGCAAAAGGTGAATGCTACCAGAATAACTGTAGTCTTACATCATACCTGATCTCCTTCGACCTACCGTTTCCTGATTCCAACATGTTGTGGCTCTATTACGGATAGAGCCACCCGAGACACATCACAATGGCTTAAACTACCATCAAAACAACCTGTTCATCACCCTGGAATTCAGCCCTCGATGCCCTTGGCATATAGATGCCCCACATCCCATCTCACTGAAACAAAATCCTGCACCAAACATGCGCAAATTCCGATTCGGGATCCTATCCAAAACTAAATTGATACTCCGCTGCTATCCAGAGATCCTCGAATCGGCATTTGCATAATGCACCACGACTGCCCGTCATCATTTACTCGTCCGATTAATAAATACCCTTAGCCGATTCCCTGAGACTACCAGTCTCGCACCTGGTCCAACCACTAGGTTCCTAAGAGATCCAATATGAGGGCTAATCAGTCGTAGCCCTACTGTGACATGCACTACTCATCTACATAATCCTGTATCTCAAGATCTAACTCTTGTCTCACCAGTCTCTACCGGTTCCAACCTGAATTCCCATAATCGCCCGGGCTCGCCCACGGACTCCGAAGATCCTCAATCCCAAAACAGAGAATAATTTCTCGACATCTCAGGTCGGCATGCCCAAAGCACGAGCTAATCCCCCTTTCATGCTTATGACCATCACATGAATAGTCTACTTCGGACCGATGAATGCTATGGTCCTATCGCAACCTAACACTACTTCATCCAACCATGCTTACCACCCATGGCCTTTCCACACTCCACTATCACATCGTCGCACTTCTCGAGCCGAATCCTATATCCCATCAGGGGTTCGGGTCACACCTATGGATTCCCATTGCTCACTATGCATAATCACGGCGGTGCCAACCGGCGATTGGGAGTTTCCTGAACTCCCACCAGCACAACCGAGGACTAAACATCCACTTGTTTCTCCCCCAATTGGGCTCGACGATGTTCTTCAACCTCTTACACCTTTTGGATCTCCGATCCATTTCCATCAATATGCATGACCCGCCCAAATCCTGCGCCGACAACACAAGCGCCCCATAGCTAGCCAACACAATGATCACTCAGCTCTAGGTATCCTGAAGAATACTCTTGTAATCTTAACCAATAGGATGATCCAGTCACTTCCCAAGGCGCCCTTTTACCAAAGAAATCTTAAGGCGAATACAAATTTACGAACATCTTACCGCTGCCTGTGGACCGCTAAATGCAACGGGCTACCCCACAGTCTTACTACACTCTCGTCTCATCACAACTGTCCAAAATCTTATTGTCGATCCATCAGATCGGACACCCTATGTCGAGCATCCACTCGCAACGTCACCTGCTGACACGATCAATCCTGCTACGCTTGTAGCAACCCATACTCCTGGAGCGATATCTCCATCGCACAGTTTCCCGCACGTGCCGTATTGACTCCGACCCTGCTGGCCTCTCAAACGTTGCTCCGAAGTCTTGGGTCTCTTCCCGAGACCCTCCACAAAATGCACCTGACCTGGACCTCTCTTCTCGAGGTACTCCAAATCGATCTTCTGCCCTCGGGCTCTGGGATCCATAACATTCAAGGTCTCGCACCTGACACACTCACTAGATCAATCGTCAACAGCTGAACTGTAATAGATGGAGCAACCTATGCTCTAAACCGGGCTACACATTACCCCCAAGACATAATCTCCAGTCCCGAAAGTACAATAGATCGCACAATCAATCCTTGTCGCCTGATACAAGAGATCCAAGGCGAACTCAAAACCCTGGCAGTCCTTCCACTAACTGGCTCACCACTGGAGCCGGGACCAAACCCTGGTCCTTCCCATACGTGCTCATCCTCATTCTGCAATGCAACTATTCCCATGATCAAGGCATAACCAAGAATTCTCCTTCCCATAAGCTTCTTAGATTCTCCGAGACTCTCACCGATTCGAGTATGGATCATGTGCTTTCAGTAGTACGTGCCCAATACTACCTTCCACACGTATCCATACTTTCCTCATCAATCCTCCCGAATCCTCTATGTCACTTACTTCACCGGTATACTAAATGTTTGCTAAACAGCAAAACGATCTCTACCGTAGCACCTCCTAGGCTCCCCCTAGGTTCCCAACTTCACCGAACCGCCCCACTAAGCTCACTGGAGCATATCCTAGGCTTTCCTAGGTTCCCATCCTCATCCTGCCCTCACCTGCTGAAAGATCCCCACCAATGTCGACCAACTACCTCGTGAATATAGTCACATACAACAGAGGTCAGATAACCCTTCGAGTAAAAGATTCAACCCTAGAACGGTTGGACTCAGACGAGAGCTGCGCAATAAAGTCAAATCCATCCCTCTTAGATTATTTAACTTGTACTGTATGTGACTTAACATATTCACTTAGTTGTTGATCCACATCACTAGGAATCCCACAAAGCACAAAGCAAGCAACATTCAGTTAACGGTAAATCTAACCAGCATACACTAGACAAGTCAGTCAATCCACACATACATTCCGCAAGAAGGTAACACCTGTCGCTAACCTCATCCTAGGCTTACCCTAGGGTAGTATCCGACCCATGAACTATCATAAAACATTCGTCCGACATACCACCACTCATGTTGTCCACATCCATCCATCCTCGCTGCCGGCTGCCTTATGCATGCAAATTATACACAGAACAGGATCTAATAGACTGTCGAATAATAGACTATACCCTAAGATCACAGGAATAAGGCCAAATTAGCTATTCTAAGGCTATAAGATCCTAACCGTATACAATTTTCAAAACATACACTTAGCAGTTACCAATACCAATAGTTATTCTCATTACAGCATAGCATACAGTATCTCCAAAGCTACATGCATCACATGTCAGGACAATCTATCGCTGACTACTCAGCACTAGCATGTAAGTCTACCATCTCATACAACATATAAAGGCATCTTCCCTAGCCCTAACTAGCATGCGATTCTCAGATCCATAAACCAAGTCATAACAGATAACATATATGGGCATTCTGGGGAAACTTACTTGAGCTCGGCTGATTGCATGCACCACACCCTTTCTTGTCTTAGAAAACCTTTTCCTTGAAAACATTTTTCTTTTTGAAAACTTTACAGATCCTCAGTTTGAGTTCAGACATACCCGAAAGTATGTCCGAATCCCTCAAACCAAGGCTCTGATACCAACTTGTAATGACCCAAAAATCAAGGTTAAAAATTTCATTTTTAATATAGCTAAAACATTGATACCATTTATTTCAAAAAAATTCAAATCAATCCCAAAATCATTCATTACGGAAATCATAGGTGTGTGCACTGTGATCAATCTGAGATCTTCTTTTCCAAATCGATGATACCTGAAACCAAAACTGTAAACCGTAAGCACAAAGCTTAGTGAGTCCCCCAGAGCATACCCCACACACAATCCACACAACACATATCATATTAGCTGTAAAAGCTATCTCTACCACATAACCCATGCATATTATCATATAAGGAAGCCATGGAAACCCTCTAGGGTCTTACACTTAGTGCCACGGGAACCCCTACATGGTCTTATCTGCCATGGGAACCCCCACATGGTCTTCCTGCCTTGGGAACCCCCACAAGGTCTTCCTACCAAACAAGTCATAATGCAAACTATACATACAAACATATGAGCTAAACATACAAACATATAAGGATGCCCTGGAAACCCTCCAGGGTCTTACACCGGGTGCCACTGGAACCCCCACGTGGTCTTAGCCCACTGTCATGGGAACCCCTACATGGTCTTAGCCTGGAAAGCCATGTGAACCCCCACATGGTATTATATCTGACTGCCTCGGGAACCCCCCGGGGGTCTTCCATGCAAGTATCACAAAGACAACTAGCATACCAAATACCACACAATCAACTAGCATACTGCATATATACAACTATTTGCCATGGGAACCCCCACATGGTATTCACATAAATACATAATGTATCAATAGCACATTCGCAACAATCATCACAACTAGATAAATGGGCTGGCCTGGTGCCTTAGACCCATTGGTATGGTGAGAAGACTCACCTCGCACTACAGAAGCTTCCCACATGAATTCTTTAGCTACTGCCCCGCCAGCTTCCCGAGCTCTCACTACCAATCAATATACCCAATTAGAAATTGGGTCCCATACCATAATCCTTAATCCATGCATGGGGTAAAATGACCATTCTACCCCTGGCCCAGTAAGATCCAAAACTAAGGCCAAACCCAAAAACAAAAGCCCAACACTATAATGTCCATAAAACCATCAATGGCCCAATTTTTCAAATTGGGACCCGACCTTTCTAATGGGCCTTATCCTAAAGCCCAATATTCTCCTTAGTCAATAACTCAGTCCCCAGTTGGCCCACGAAGGCCCACAACAACCTTATCCAAGAATTGGTCTAAACCGAGGCCCACAAATGTGAAGTCCATTTCTATATTGGGCCACAAGGCCCAATAGGCCCAACTATTCCAATATTGGCCCAAGATACATTCAAGCCCAACAAACCGCAAATACAGGCCCAAAACCATTAGGGCCCAAAGGTCTGAAGTCCACTAAGGCCCAAGTCCTCCTGAGAGCATACGCCCAACGTACCTCTTATGTACGCTTAGCGTACTGGGCAAATGGACTGTACGCGCAACGTACTACATAGTATGCCCAACGTACAAACAGCTCATGCACAAAATCCATTAAGTGCTTAATACTCGATCCCACTAGTCCAAATCACAGATATGAGCTATACTTAACGTCTAAACCCATAAAGTCACTGACTTGGTGACTTTGCATGCCCCAAACAAACCCAAACTCCAAAAATGGCATTCTACTTCCATAAAAGTGATCCTAACTCATACATGAACCCATTAATACCTTCAAGATGGCAACTTTCTGTCTTAGGGACTCAAATAGCATCAAGGGTGGCAACCCTAAGTCTAAGAATCGAATTTGAACCATAAAGCTTCATCCTTAGGACCAAAAAGGAACCAAAACGCAAAAATGGTAGATCTAAGAGATGAATGATCAAGTTCAAAGCTTTATACCTTCATCAAGATGAGAATGAGTCCTAAAAGCCAGATCCATAAGCTCCTCCTTGATTCCCATCTTTGCATCAAACTCCATCTTCTTGAAATTGAATCAAACACCCCAAAAATGGACTCCATAAGCTCAAAATGCCACCATGGATGATATATGACGATTTCTAGGGTTTATAGTGGTGGAAGATGAAGATATTAGGGTTAGGTTATGAGATAAGGGGCTTAAATAGGGTCCAAGACCCTAAAATAGGGTTCTGATCTGACTGGCGTACGCCCAGCGTGATTATGGTACGTCCAGCGTACTCCGAAGAACATTCGCGACCATCGTGGTCAGTACGCCCAGTGTACTCCAAGGTACACCCCGCGTACTGCCTTTCACTAGTACGCCCCGTGTACGCTTTGTGTACACCCTGCGTACTCGGCTAAGCCTGAAAACCACGAAACTTTCGAAGGCCATAACTTCTTCGTTATAAACTCGATTCCGACGATCCTTATATCCACGGAAAGGTGACGAGAAGCCCTACACTTCTATCAACTCATACCTTCCTTAAGACCTTCCGAACAAAAGTCCATTTTCCACAAAAGCCCAAACTGCCACTTTTACCGAAATACCCCTAGGCCTCAAAACACGAACCTAACACCCGGATCATTTCTAATACATCACCCGCATCCAAATGGGCCTAGATCTTACCTTCTCAAAAGCCCTAATCCTAATGATGACCGATCTTCGGGCCACAGCCTCAGAATAGGATTCTATTCGAAACAGAGCGTTACATTATTTAAATAAATTAAAAAGTTAAGGGAAAAATATTCTTTTTAGGTAAGACGGGGACCAAGCGCGTAGCAAAAACAAACAATAGGGACCTTCCGAGTTTAAAAAATAAGTTAGGGACCAAACGCATAAATTACCCTAAACCATAGGGACTATTCATGTAATTTACTCTATTAAATATAAAAATCATTTGTCCCAATTCAATTATAAACATGAACCTTGAGTAATCATCTCGAGCCTTTGATGCTTACCTTACCGGCGGTTCCTGAAAAGTGATTAACAACAATGAGTAAGCAAACTCTTAGTGAGCTCACAACCTAAACAAACAGTTATACATGAAATCTTATATAATCTTAGATGGCTCCCAACCTTATAACACTCTGACTCAGTGTGGTAATCAACCACTATAGTACTTAATCATCATGACACCCAACCTATCTGCAACATATTTTTTCTTGGTTAGCAATTTCAATCCTTTAATTTTGAGGGTTTTTGTTTGTAGCGGTGTGACTAACTTAATGGTCTTGGTGTGACCTTTAATGAAGATCGCGATGCGATGGGTCTGCTAGGCCAAACCCTAGAGGCCTCGATTTCTAGGCTTAATTAATGGCACAAACCCTTACGATTTCGTCATTCACTCAGCCTCCATCTTAAAGAAACCCTCACATGCAAACCCTAGCCTCTTCTTAAGCTTTTGTGTGATTTTATTCCTTTGGTGTAGCTTGAAGGTGTCATTGGTTGCAAGAAGTTGTTGTTCAAGTCTAATCCAGCAATCACTCACCTTTCTACATTACTTAGGACCTATGTGAGTATTCAAGTTTCATGCTTTATGATTCATATTTTATAAATATAGGTTTTTGGGTAGGTTTGGGTCCTTTCTAGTTGTTTAGGGTGGAGTTTGGAAACTCCAAGCCTAAATGTTGAATCTTGGGGTCTTCTGGACCTTATGTGACAGAATGGAGTGATTATTATCTTGCATTTGATGACGTGCAAGTTCATGGGTTCATTTTTGGTCCCCTTTTACCTAGATTTGTAGATCTATGTATTTAGGGCATCCAAATGGATAAATTTTGGAGCTTTATCCATTAAGACAAGGTTTTAGTAAGTCCTGGAAGGTTAGAGTCCAAGTCTTAAAGGATTAAGACCTTAGGGAGAAGGTGGTTGTTAAACCATGTTTAGCGACGCGACTAACCTGAGGTCACGGTTCGAACTTAGGGGTTTTCCCAACTAAATTGTCATCTAGTGGTCACGGCATGACTAGTAGTAGGTCATGACGCAATGGGTTTTGAATTGTAGAATGAGGTTTGACCTCTAATTGGTTTAGGTGGTGCGTATAGTTGACGATGTGAGACTCCGAGTAATGTATTTTTAGCTCTTTGATTCATGTGCGTTTTCTTACTATATTATGTAGCACATTGGGTGTTGATATATGCTTGATGAATGTGTAGCTAGTTGTTTTATGCTTCATGCTTATTGGGTTGGGCCCGTGTGACTAAAACATAGTTGTTGGGCTAAGCTTGTTATTTGCATGGTATGTGGTATTTTGGGGAAATCACTAAGCTTTATGCTTACGATTTTAAGTTTTAAATATTACAGGTTATTCTGGTAGCAAGGGAAAGGGTGCGACCTAATTGCATTACATCCATTGGAGATTTCCATATTTTATGATTTTTGTTTTATTACTCTGATATTCGATTTTGGAATCGACAAACTTATACTTTGATTATCTACTTATCTTGGAATGAAATTGAGATGGTTTTATTACTTTTAAATATGAAAATTTTATTATGAAATTTAGGACGTTACAAGTTGGTATCAGAGCCTTGGTTTGAGGGATTCGAGCTAGCACTGGGTACGTCTGAACTCAAACTGAGTAATGAGAAAATCTTTTTTATAAAAAGGTTTTATAAAAAGGTTTTTCTTTAAAAGAGAAGGATTGATGCGTGCAATCAGCCGGAGCTCAGGTACGTAATTCCTAAAATATCCATACATATTTTTATGATAAGTATGTTATAGTATGATATGCATGCTAACATTAGGCTTAGGATATGCTCAAGATTATTTGCTAGAATGTATGTTATGAGAGATTCCTGATTATGCCTGTTATGTGTCTGTTATGTGTTTGCTAGGGTTTGTGCTAATAATGATAAATTGTCTGATGAATGTTTTAGGGTGGTACATGATTAGGACTAGATAGTCTTAGAAATTTTGGTTCAGCCTTATTGCATGTTCTTATTTTATGAAGGCCTTATGGTAGATACTGTTGGATTAGTGTCTAAGCCCGTAACTATATTTGGTAAGTACTTGACCCGGTTATGCATGGTCCTTTTGGGTTGCCTTCACCAAAGCAACATGATAGGATGATTTATTAAGAAAGATGTTATTATGACTTATTAATATGTTATATGAATAATATATTAATGGAGAAATCATATAATTAAATTAATATTAGACAAGAATTAATTATGTGGCTAAAAGACATTAATTTAATAACAGGGACTTAAACTGTCAAATGTGTGATAGTTGAGTATTGGGCTGAGGAGCCTCTTGTACTAGGCATGGACGAAATTAGGATGTGTCCATCCATAATTTCGGCCATAAGGCTCTATTCCAGAAGCTTCCTTAGATAGCTTAAGGCCTAAGCTATCTATTAGGGTTTAAACTGAAACCCTAGCAGCTCCAGTATAAATAGGACCCTAAGGCTTAAAATTTGCGGCCACTTGAAACCCTAGAAGGATCATAGCCGAAGGTGTGCCTCTTGCAACCTCTCTCCAAGATCATTCTTTTGCTATTGGTGTTTGTAAGCCATTAGAGGAGTGACACTTGTGACTCTAAGCTTCAAATACAAGAAGATTAAAGCAAGCGACAAGAGGTAATCATCTAGATCTGATTTGTCACATTAATTTTGAATTATACTCATTATATCTAGGGTTTGTAAGTCTTGGATGAAAGCATGTATAATTAGAGAAACCTAGATCCAAGCATTAGGGTTTGCATGAGCACATAGGATGTTCTTTTGGCTCAAACCCATCAGTGGTATCAGAGATATGTTTGGTTTCTATTGTATTGATGCCTTGTTTATTCATTCATGCTTTAAAATCGATTTTTTGGCTAACTGTCTGATGAACTCGACGAGTTCCATAAGGAACTCGACGAGTTGGATGAACTCGGCGAGTTCCAATGTGGACTCGACGAGTTTAGCTGTCGTACAGAGATATTTTCGGGATTTCTTGCTGTTTTGCTTAAGGATACTTACCTAAATCGTTTTAGACTAATAAAATCCGAATTTTGCTACTATTTTGTGAATATCTTTAACAAAACAAAAGATAATTACCAATTGTTTGAATAATAAATTCCTTATTTGATAATATTTGATTATTTGAATTAATTGTTGAATTATCTTGTAAATAAAATTGATTAGGTCAAATTTATATAATCATTAAATTAATTGCTTAATTTAAATTATTTGCTATTTGACCCTTTGTGTTTTGAAAAGTTCAAAACTTGTCCTCAAGTTTTGAAATTTAAATTTTATGATTAAAAGTTTAATTTGAACTATTTAAATTTCAAACCCTAGAATTTTTACAAGTTTAAAATTCAACCCTATACTATTATAATATTACAAGATTAATATATATATATATATATATATATATATATATATATATATATATATATATATATATATATATATATA
This sequence comes from Lactuca virosa, assembly GCF_052849685.1. Classification (NCBI taxonomy): domain Eukaryota; kingdom Viridiplantae; phylum Streptophyta; class Magnoliopsida; order Asterales; family Asteraceae; genus Lactuca; species Lactuca virosa. Next base: position 286,013,013 of record NC_136430.1, read on the forward strand.
TGTATAACTTAAATGCTAGTCTTACCGTTAGTAGACCTCATTCACGAAGCTAGTCTATAAGGGGTGTTTAAGGAAGCGGAATGTAAAATGACCGCCATTGGGTATCCACTCTTACCCACCGCACTCTTGACTAGTGGAGGGTCGTTAGCCGAACGGGTAGGATAGGGCAAACCTTTCCTCATTAAAAGTATAATGAATCTATATAAGGTAACTAAATGTTTTTACAAAATTCCCAATCTTAGTTACTTTAGGCAAAAGTGAATTGATGCAATTCCATGAAATTACACTTTGTACCCTTGCTAAGACGTTAGTGGAGCGTGTGTGGTTAACCGACACACTAATTGGGTTCTAAGAAAAGGTGACAAAGGGTGACTCATTGTTTGTCATAGTTCGATGGAGCGTGTGTGGTTAACCGGCACATCGAATAGGTGACTGTAACAATGAGGGCACCATGTATATTTGCATGGTTATTCACACCCGCTTTGTGATCCTCGGCATCCCAGTCACAAACTAGAGGGGCATATCGAGATTTAAACATGCCCTTGAAAATTTCAATGAGTCTCAAAAGATCTAGGAGTTTTTCAATACATTTAAAACTTAATCTCTTTTTCGTTTTTCATGGTGGAGAATTAGTGAATCGTCATTCACTTACCTTCAAATTATTTACTTGTTAGATTACGACATCCTTTTTCTAATTTGTAAATAATGTTGTTGGATCCTAGCCCTAATTTCTCATTTGGGTGTTTAATTGGGGATTCATTTCTAATCAAACTTTGTTATTTTTCCTTTTCAGATGTCGAACGTCAACAACAACGCTTCTGGTTCAACTTCCTCTGGCTCGTTCTCATTCATGAACTTGTGTGGGAGAGTGATCTTTGACGGGTCCAATTTCAATGATTAGATCTGCAACATTCGAATGGTCACTCGTTACGAGGACAAAGAGTATGTCCTTGATGAGAAGCTGAAGGAAATCAACCTCAACACTGCTACTGCTGAAGAGATCGCGGCCTTTGAGGCCCATGAGTGTGATGCCACGAAAGTCCATTGCATCATGCTAGCGACTATGACTGCAGAACTCCAGAAGTCCTATGAGGACATGTACCCCTATGAAATGCATCAGGATCTGCTGGACCGGTACCACCAAAGCGCTAGGCAAGAGAGGTACGAGATCATCACTTCGATGATCACTACCAAAATGGGTAATGGAGAGTCCCTTACTGCTCATCTGTAAAAGATGCAGAGATATGTCGATCGCCTGATAAAGTTGAATGTGAAATTTGATGAAGAGCTGGCAATTGACATCATCCTTCATTCCTTGCCTCCCTGCTATAGCCAGTTCCGCATGACCTACTACATGAACAAGGAGGAGGTCACCTTGAGCAAGCTTCAAGGACTGTTGAGGACTGCTAAGAGCAACCTCAAAGATAAATCTGTTGCATCAACTCCAACTCCTACTGCTGCCCCTATCTTGGCAATAGGGCAAGGGAAGGGTAAGAAGAGGAAGGCTCCCTCAAAGAGCCACCACAAGGGAAAGTCCCAAGATGGTACCTCTTCTAGTGGAACCAAAGTTGGTTCTACTAAACCCAAATCAAACCCCAAAGAGGCAGAGTGCCACTACTACCACAAGATAGGGCATTGGAAACGAAGTTGCCCAGAATATATGCAAGCTATCAAGGATGGGAAGATCAAGCCATCCTTCGCAGGTATTTACATTATTAAATCTAATGATTCATCGCATGCTATTTCTTGGGTTCTTGATACAGGATGTGGTTTTCACATATGTCCTGATTTGCAGGGACTAAGAAGAAATAGGGATGTGGAGCGTGGAAGGATAAACCTAATCATGGGAAACAGAAGATCGTCGCCTGTCACCAAGATTGGAGTATATTCCTTAGTGCTTAGTAATGGATTAGGTTTAGATTTAAATAATTGTTGCTATTCGCCAGATATGGCAAGAAACATCATTTCATTTCATGGTTTATATAGACAAGGATTTAGATATTCATTTGATAATGAAAAGGGTTCTATTTATGCTTATCTTAATGGTGTTTTATATTTTGAAGCATTGCCTTGTAATGGAATATATGAAACTGTAATGGTTGTAGACAAACTAGGAAATGATGTGTTGTGTATTGATTCTTCCAATGATTTGGATAAAGCATGCTTGTGGCATTGTCGTCTTGGACATGTCAACAAGAAGCACATAGCCCAACTCCAAAAGGATGGAGTGTTGGAGTCATTCGACCTTAGGGACGATGACATGTGCGAATCTTGTTTACTTGGAAAGATGACCAAGTCACCCTTCACTGGAACTTGTGCGAGGGGTGAGGGTTTATTGGACCTCATACATACAGATGTATGTGGACCATTTAGATCAACCACAAGGGATGCCTGCCGCTTCTACGTGACTTTTACTGATGATTATAGCAGATATGGTTATATCTACTTAATCAGGCATAAGTCAGAAACCTTTGAAAAGTTCAAAGAGTTCAAGCAAGAAGTGGAGAATCTGTTGGGCAGGAAAATCAAGATGTTTCGATCTGATCGAGGGGGAGAGTACCTAAGTCTTGAATTCCACGACTACTTCAAGGAATGCAGAATTGTTTCGCAATTGACGCCACCTAGGACACCACAGTTGAATGGTGTGGCTGAGAGGCGTAATCGAACCTTGCTAGACATGGTTCGTTCCATGATGAATCATGCTTCGCTACCTATCTCATTCTGGGGGTATGCCTTAGAGACTGCCGCCCATATCCTTAACTTAGTGCCTACGAAGAAGGTTGCCAAAATACCTCACGAGATGTGGACATGGAAAGCTCCCTCGTTGGCACATATCAAGGTTTGGGGTTGCGAGGCTTTCGTAAGACGAGAGACTCACGACAAGCTCGAACCTCGTAGTGAGCGATGTATTTTCATCGGCTACCCACAAAAGTCCTTTGGATATCTCTTCTATAGATCGAGTGACAATGTTGTCTTAGTTGTGAGGAGAGGGGTTTTCCGAGAGCGAGAACTCATAAGCCAAGGGGACAGTGGGAGGCAAATAGATCTTGAAGAGCTTCAAGAGTCGAGCGATGAAGGAACTTCTAACACTGGCGTTCAACCCGAGGAGGAAACTCCGGTTGAACCGATTGACGAGTCGTTACCTCTTAGACGTTCCGAAAGAGTTAGGGTTCAACCCCAGTTATATGGTTTTCATATTACTACATAAGGGGATACGTATATTAGTGATAGTACACTAATAAATTTGGACGAACCTAACAGCTATAAGGAAGCCATGGTAGGCCTAGAGTCTGCGAAGTGGAAAGAGGCGATGGACAGCGAAATTCAGTCCATGTATGACAACCAAGTTTGGAATTTGGTTGGCAATGTACCAGGTCGTAAGACGGTCGGGTGCAAGTGGATCTTCAAGAAGAAGACCGACATGGATGAGAATGTACACACCTATAAGGCGCGATTGGTTGCGAAGGGTTTCACTCAAACTCCCGGAGTTGACTATGATGAAACCTTCTCACCAGTTGCGAAGATAAAGTCTATCAGGGTGATGCTAGCCATTGCCGCATTTCATGACTATGAAATATGGCAAATGGATGTCAAAACCGCCTTCCTTAACGTGAATTTGGTTGAGGATGTTTACATGGCTCAGCCAGAGGGTTTTGTCAATGCGAAGCATCCCAATAGAGTGTGTAAGCGTGAGAAGTCCATTTATGGACTAAAACAAGCATCTCGCAGATGGAATCTTTGTTTCGATGAGAAAGTCAAAGAGTTTGGTTTTCTGCGAAGCGAGGATGAATCATGTGTATATGTCAAAGCCAGTGGGAGTATAGTAAGCTTCCTCGTATTGTATGTCGGTGACATACTACTCATAGGAAACGACATCCCGACGCTGCAGGAAGTTAAATCCTGGCTTGGGAAGTGCTTCGCTATGAAGGACCTCGGAGAGGCTGCCTATATTTTAGGAATAAGGATAGTGAGAAACAGAAGTAAGAGACTGATAGGACTTAGTCAGAATACTTACTTGAACAAGGTACTAAAACGTTTTAGTATGGAGAATTCAAAGAAGGGAGAGTTACCAATCCAAAGTAATGCCAAATTGAGTAAGACTCAAAGCCCGAGTACCGAAGTCGAGATAGCAGAAATGAGCCGAGTACCATACGCTTCCACAGTTGGCTTGATTATGTATGCTATGACTTGTACTCGTCCTGATGTGGCCTTCGCTTTGAGCATGGTCAGCAGATATCAGGGAAATCCTGGCAAAGCACATTGGACCGCAGTCAAGAATATTCTTAAGTACCTTCGGAGGACCAAGGAATGGTTTCTAGTCCTCGGTGGGAGTGATGACTTAAAGGTGCGAGGGTACAGTGACGCCGACTTTCAAACCGACAAAGACAACTACCATTTGCAGTCGGGCTGGGTCTTTACCCTTAATGGAGGAGCAGTGACTTGGAAAAGTTCCAAGCAGAAGACCGTAGCTGATTCAACGTGCGAATCAGAGTACATTGCAGCGAGCGAAGCGTCAAAGGAGGCAATATGGTTGAAGAACTTCATTGGAGACCTTGGAGTTGTGCTAGCCATAAAGGAGCCCATGGAAATTTTCTGTGATAATGAAGGAGTGGTTGACTTAACCAAGGAACCAAGGGATTATGGCAGATCTCGACATATCGACAGAAAATATCACTTTAGTCGACATCGAGTGGAAGAAGGACTCCTCGTAGTGAAGAGGATATTGTCAGAGGATAACCCAGCAGATCCGCTTACGAAGGGACTGAGCAGGGTTAAGCACTTGCAGCACGCTAGGAGCATTGGCCTGAAGGACGATATTAGTTTAGATTAGATAGTTTAGAAACTTGTAATAGATAAATTGTAATTAACATTTGATGATTAAATAAAAGGGTATTATTCATAAGTAATGTTACTGTCTTATGTTAATTGTTTACCTATTGTTTCATTTTGCATGTTTTGACTTCCTGAATAATAAGATTATTCAAACGGTCCACAGTCGTTCATATGTTGGAAGTAGGTATGAATGAAGACTGTCATGAATTGGTGTGTAGATTGTCTAAAGAGTATTAGACATAGCAAAAGTTTGCTGCAACGTTCATGAGTGCTTATGAACTTGATTTGAGCATTGGAATAAACCCACGCTTGCTGGAATCACTTCATGGAATTTATCACAAGTGATCACAAGACGATAATATCATATGGTCTTAAAACCTAGATATATGGTTTATTGTTTGCTAATTGGTTGTGCATTGATAATGCGTAAACGCATCAGTAACTTGATGTCATAAAACGCATTGTTGTGTATGATTTGATTAGTGGATAGTAAATGCATATAAGTCAAAGTTTATCTGTTCCTTTTATCCTAGGAGGGTAAAAGCGATATCAGGGCCCCTCGATGATTTGATTTGACTTATGTGTCGGGCCCGGTCAGGACTGAATTGATGTGTTCAATTAAGTTCTATGTCAAATGAATCTGAGATCGAGAAACAAATGCTGGACAATAAGTATGACTATGTTCCATGTATTTGTCCGCACGATATCTAGAATAGAGGACTATACGATCCCTTATCTAAAGGATAGGTCACTGATGAGATCAGAGTTTGACAACTTCTTTGAGAGCTACGATTGCTAATCGGATTGTGCTTACATTTATAGTTACTAGACTTATCCAAGTGGGAGACTGTTGGATTAGTGTCTAAGCCTGTAACTATATTTGGTAAGTACTTGACCCGGTTATGCATGGTCCTTTTGGGTTGCCTTCACCAATGCAACATGATAGGATGATTTATTAAGAAAGTGGTTATTATGATTTATTAATATGTTATATGAATAATATATTAATGGAGAAATCATATAATTAAATTAATATTAGACAAGAATTAATTGAGAAATTAATTCTATGGCTAAAAGACATTAATTTAATAACCGGGACTTAAACTGTCAAATGTGTGATAGTTGAGTATTGGGCTGAAGAGCCTCTTGGACTAGGCATGGACGAAATTAGGATGTGTCCATCCATAATTTCGGCCATAAGGCCCTATTCCAAAAGCTTCCTTAGATAGCTTAAGACCTAAGCTATCCATTAGGGTTTAGACTGAAACCCTAGCAGCTCCAGTATAAATAGGACCCTAAGGCTTACAATTTGCGGCCACTTGAAACCCTAGAAGGATCATAGCCGAAATTGTGCCTCTTGCAACCTCTCTCCAAGATCATTCTTTTGCTATTGGTGTTTGTAAGCCATTAGAGGAGTGACACTTGTGACTCTAAGCTTCAAAGACAAGAAGATTCAAGCAAGCAACAAGAGGTAATCATCTAGATCTGATTTGTCACATTAATTTCGAATTATACTCATTAGATCTAGGGTTTGTAAGTCTTGGATGAAAGCACGTACAATTAGAGAAACCTAGATCCAAGCATCAGGGTTTGCATGAGCACATAGGATGTTCTTTTGGCTCAAACCCATCAGATACATCTATTAAATATATATCTCATCTTGATTATATAAGACCTGCATTCATGCGGAAATTTATTGGCGTTAGTAGAGACCTTTTCGGTGTGAGGGTAGGGTGGGGAATCCTAGGAATGCATACGAAGTATCTTAGTTTATGAGTACATTGTTATGATAAGGAGTATGTTGGTGACTGTAGCGGAGCAACTCAAGAACTTTGGGATGATTCTTGGGGCAAGTACATATAGGTGTGAAACATAGTATGTGCTCGTATTATCAGAAGCACATGCTCTGTACTTGAATCATGGAAAGTTACAGGGACTATGAGTAGTTTTTAGTGAGTGATTAGTGTGAATAACACTATGAACATGTTTTGACCTTTCTGTTGTATTTTCATAATGGTGATGTCTCGTCAGGGTGATGGTTTTGGTTCCAGTTCAGGCTTTGGTACTGGATCGGGTGATGTTGAGTTGAGTGGCTTGATCGTTGCATAGGTTTCGAGAGTCAATAAAGTAAAATAAATCATGACCAAAATCACTCGAATAACGAATATTATATGTTCCGTAAGGCTCCGTATGTGATAATCAAGAGATAAATATGATCGGTAGTTGCATCAATAGTATAAAACTTGATACAAAAACTTGCATTCTCATTTCAAGAACATAAATACTCCATCCTTTTTGGAGGTCATTGTTAAAAGGATAGTTAATTCTCCTTATGGGTTTCTGTATTTTTGGCAATGTAAACTGATGAAGATTGTTTCTTGGTTCATTGGACTGGGAAAAAGAAAAGAGAGAATCTTGATGGGATAGTGATACTTTACTAATATCTAAGATATTTTGGATCAAGAGTTATGGAGTCAACAAAAATTCTTAAAAACCTTATCACCAAATCGAAAAACATAAATCAGCCATGTGCGTTGCCATCGAGTGTTGTAGGGAAATACGTACACCATAACTGCTCGTCAAGCTTTCGTGATTTCATCGTCCACTCGTAGGTATCAATGCGTGTAACGCCCACATTTATCGCTAGACATATTTAAAAATTTGTATGTAAGTCGTTCGACGATTGAAATCTTCTATGAATAAATAAAAATAATTATTCAAATATATATATATATATATATATATATATATATATATATATATGTGTGTGTGTGTGTGTGTGTGTTTGTGTGAATTTTATGGATATTAGATGTATATGATGTTTGTGTAAAATCTTACGTCAAAACGTAACAAATAGGGCTAAAATATAAATGAAAAATAAAAGATTATAGTCACAAGCAATATGAAACAGACCCTACCTCCGATATGATCCTACCTGGTTATTGGTTATTCCTTATTTGATAGATATTGATGTAGACATTGAGATTATTAAGGAATCTAGACTATTAATATTATATTCATAAGAAATATGAAAATAGACTAAGACTTAATGCTATATACATCTAGGTCTTTGAAAGGATAAAGTGTTAAGGAGAATCCTTGCCCTAACCTCTAGCCACCTACGTTTTTCAGGTGAGTGCGTAGTTACCTTCAAGAACATAATTTAATAAAAGTATTTATTAAATGCTAATTGTATTAATTGTACTCTGTGCTATTTGTACACTATAATATTACTACTTATCAAGAACTTTTTAGGATTAGATTGCCCTTAGTTATAGTCTGGGATAGTATAGATTTATAAAAGGTGCATAGCTACAAGTAAGTTGGATATCTGATAGGTCTTATTCTGGGTAAAGTGTGAGATCCGAGCGGAGTGTAGTAGTCCTCCTCTTTTTGGATGACCAAAAATGGTGGGTCCAGATAAAACAACTGGTAAGTATGTATGGGTCATCAACCATAGTAGATGACAACACCTGACTATTCTAGGCGGTCTAGTGAATTACGCTGTTTATTTGTATCATAGGTGTCGATATGAAGTTACATTACACTGAGAGATTAAGGAGATATAAATCACTAGTGATAATGAATGTAAGTTCTGTTTATGCTTATGTTTCTGTATTGACGATGACATCCCAAATGTTTTAAAATGAATAAAAATACATTTCTTCAGAAATGATTTGATAACGTATTTATCATGTTTTACTGGGAACAAATTCCGCAACATTTTTATTAAAAGAAGTACTTTGATTTTTATAAAGCATAAACAAAATCGGTCTTTTCTGGCCGTGAAAATGGGGATGTCACAGTTGGTATCAGAGCATTAGTTTAAGCGAACTAGGAATATGGAATTATTTCTAGACTTAAACTTAGAATGCTAAGCAATGATTGTGAGGAGTGTGTCTTAGGTAATACACCTGAATAGACGCAAGCACTAGCTTATTTAGGGAAAATGCCTACCATGCTTTTATGTGCTAAATGATTTATGATATGCGTTATATGATCGGATCTATGGTCTGTTGTCGACCGGATCTGGAAACTTTATGTGTTCAGAATTCTAAACGTTTAATTACGGTATTGGAACTGGCATGTAACTTTTCGAATTAATAAGGAGGATTACGCGTCTAAATCTTTTCTATCTATATTCTCGTCTCGATGCAATGAATGCATGCTTCCGTGAAAATAACGTCATGGTGAAAGACTCATAGAGAATTGAGTAAATAGAGGAAATGAAAAGGTCTATGATAGTGAATGACACCTATCGGAAGATATCGTAAGAGTGGTATCTTGCCTTTAGAATATGTCAAGCAGTACGTTTAGAGGAGTACGGTACGTCTGAAGTACACCTTCGATCGGCGAGATGATGGAGCGGTTGGTGTAATTCCTGAAATTGTCCTATCGGATGGAGTTTCCACTGCCTACCGAGTTGAAGTAGAATTAATGATTGAAGATACGCATGGAAGAAGTCCTAGTAGAGTCTAGGGAAAATTTTATGATTGTTTGGAAAATTTTATATGTGTTAAAATTGTTTTTTTTTATAATAACTTGGATAAACTGCGAGACAATACTTGGGACGAGTATGAGTAGGTGTGAATGGTAGTAGAGGCCTATACTACCGGAAGCACATGACTCACGCTTGGATCAAGGAAAGTCACAAGGTTACCAAAAAGCTAGTAACTGATACCGTTTTATTCAAATATGTCATTACCATCGTTTTGGTAATGACTAAGAAGATGATTGTTATTCCGACCCTAGTGGTCATATCGAATTGAGTCTGACTACGACGAGTATGTTACGTGGTTCCGAGAACCAAGTTCGATGTAGCACCTGACTTAAGCCGGAAGAATTAATCAAAGCGATTAGTAGAGGTATCACGACGGTTGCTTGTAGCTAGAAATGCTACCTTTTAAGATGAGATTAGAACATGAAGGAAAGTATAGTCTGTTCTGGAAGACTCTAAGAGACCTGAGTCTAAGCGTAGCAACATACGATGATAGGTCATTAGAATATGACACATCGTTCCATTGTAGTAATAAAAGAACTTATCTTAAGTTCGTATCCAGTGAGGATCGAGATTGTGACTTGAAGGTCATAATTTGGAGTCTAACGTGAGATAGGGAGCAAGTGCAAGATCGAGCACCGCCTGCAGTCAAGGAGTCCAAGAATTAGATACTCATTCGAAGAAACGAGGAAGTTACGATTATTACCTAGGATGAAGAGATAACGTATGGAGTCATTATACTGTCCTGTTTCGTTGATGATTCCGGGACGTAATCATCCTAAGGGGGAGATAATTGTAACGCCCGTAGATCCGGGCTAGTCAATTTAGAGATAATAGGGGTCGAAAACGACTTTTCGACAAAAGATTATTTAGAATAAATAATCTTAACCAAGTTGTAGAATATGTCTCAAGGTTTCCGTACATATAAAGAACGCCGAAATCCGAGTTATAACGAAGAAGTTATGGCCCGTCGAAGTTTCGCGGCAAAACCGGCACGACACCGGGAGACGTAAATAGTGAATTTACGATAGAGTTATTTTTAGCATTAGTGATCTGAATGAAAGTTGTAGAATATGTTAAACCGAGAACATCCATAAACAGGAAGTTATGAATTTTCTAAGATTTTGCATAGCAGTGCACGGCCCAAAACTCGAATTTTAGTTCGAGCGGTTTTTGGCTTACGCGACCTAAATGAGAGTTGAAGATCTCATTAATAGGAATTCAACGGTAAAAAGACAGACGAAAACAGAGTCCGTATGAAGGAGTTACGAATTCTTCGCGGTCATTTAGCAGTCTAATATCCTCGTACTATTAAATTTAAGATCGGTCGAGAATTAGCCAACAGAGTCTAAATGAAAGTTGTAGATCTTGTTTTTACCTATGCGTGGAAAAAAAGAACGTCGAAAACGGAGCTCGTATGCGAAAGTTATGAGTTTTTGAAAATCGGTTGATTTCTACCCTGTGTGCGATGCCACGTGTCAGCACCAGGCTGCGCCTGGCTCACGACGTGAATATTAAAAATTCACGATGTGAGTGACCCTCCAGCCTCCTATAAATAAGAAGTGAAGCCCTCTTCATTCCTCACACCTCCCCTCACTTCCCTCTCTCTCTAGAACTTCTCTCTAGCCCCGAAACCCCCCGAAAAGCCTAGGGAACCTCCCTAGCACGAGGCGGAAGCCCCGGAGTGCCCGACGGCTCCGAGAAGAAGAGACTTTCGGCTCGGGAACGCTGCTCCAGCGGCGCCCGGTTTTGAGAAAAACCCGATGTAAGTGAGTTATGCTTACCCTATCTTTAGTATAGCTTATGTTTTAATATAGTAACGTTATTAGGAACTTATAATGAGTATTTGAGTTATTATTATGAGTTATATAAGAGTGTTTCTTAACGCTTATATAATAGTAATAATATCTAGACTATTAATTAGTCGCGGTTAACGTTAGACTAAACTCTAGTGGTAATGATACTAGGTTTTGTCCGAGGGAAATTGTTTTAACAGTAACGAAGTGCTGTCTGAGTACCGAGTCATCACCTTATCAAGTGAGTGCATAGTTACTTTCATCTTACACATAGATATGAAGTATTTTATATAAACTACGTGCTATGTGTGTATATTGTCTGAATACTTGTTGTCTGTGCTGGGTGAAAGATTTTCATACATGTTTTAAATTATTTAAACTGTATACGTATTTTATATCTACAAAATGTGTTGGGTAAAACATGGGTAGATGAATTAGTTTCTGTGTGACAAAAATAAAATGATGAAGAGGTGATATAGACCATGAGGTCAGGGTGAGAGGTGAACCATGAGAGAAGCTTTTTACCCAAGTGATGGCCCCGTCATCCAGCAGAGTATGGATGACAACCACGGACTATTCTAGACAGTCCAGTAGACACTAGCAGACTCGCAACCTGTAGGTGTTTTGAACTGTGTATTCACCAGGTGTACTCTAAAAACCCATCGACAGGTATTGCGAGTGGATTCTCGGAAACGATACCGTCGATAAACGAGATAAAACCCATTGACCTGTATTGCGAGAGGAGTCTCGGAAACGATACTGTCAATAAACGAGATAAACCTTGGTAACTATGGATTTAGTGCCTGTTGAGTAAACCTTGGCAACGATGGATTTCGTGCCTATTCCTTAGGATAATCCTTAGGAATGAATGAACGAGGAATAGCTGATTCTTAGGGTAGATCCTTAAGAGTAAAGAAGATAATGGGGATGGGTAATTGGGTTGATTGTTTGATGTTTAAACATAATAATTATATTATTGTGGGTTGAAAACCCTATGTACTCACCAGGTTTCCCAACCTGACCCACTCAGTTTATTTGTATCACAGGTGTCGATATGAAGTTACATTACACTGAGAGATTAAGGAGATATAAATCACTAGTGATAATGAATGTAAGTTTTGTTTATGCTTATGTTTCTGTATTGACGATGACATCCCAAATGTTTTAAAATGAATAAAAATACATTTCTTCATAAATGCTTTGATAACGTATTTATCATGTTTTACTAGGAACAAATTCCGCAACATTTTTATTAAAAGAAGTACTCTGATTTTTATAAAGCATAAACAAAATCAGTCTTTTATGGCCGTGAAAATGGGGATGTCACATGCTATAGACGTTTTGTGTTGGTGTTTGTTGAGGGAGAAAGAAAGTTGGTATTTTCTCAACTATTGGCAGTGTTAATGCTTGCGGTTGTGGTGTTAGAAGTGGGTTATGTTAGGTGAATGATGTTTGGGTGAACGGTGGTGACATTGGAGGAGGTATATTTTTGTTGTTTGTTGGCATAACCACCAGAGGTATTGTTGCACTTAAGATTGGGGTTGGTCTGGGTGGATGGAGTAAGAAATTTGGTAAGGGTGATGTGGATGGAGTAAGAAATTTGGTAAGGGTGTCGGAGATCCACATCTCACTGATCGGAGTAACAAATTCTGTTCGAACGACGGTTGAAGATGTTGGGATTGTATATGTTGGAGATGGTGCCGAGGGTGTCACCGGAGTAAGAATAAGCTCTAGTGACGACATTGAACGGATAGGGCACCTAGGTACTTCGTTACCTTCGTCGGTTGGCTCATTGTCCATCTTTTAAGGATAGTGTGATGTGTGGTTTTTAGTATCAGTTTTTACACACCGGATGACGCCAAATGATGTGACTCGGATCTTTAGGAGGTATTCGCGACTGTTGCTATGGTGGGGATCTGGAAGATCACACCATAAAACAATTTGTCAGTCGTTTTCCGGGAGGAGGACCCGAGAAAACGCTCGGACGGTCAAGTTAACGACATAAGAGAGTGGTTGTAGATAGAGTATGAGTGTGTGTGTGTGTGTGTGTGATAGAGGGGGAGCTTATCTTTTTGGTGTACGGGGGAGACCTTTTATAGTTGGGCCTCACAATCAGTCCATACAATAGACAAGGGCGTCAGACCCGAGAAGGATCAGATACGTTGATTGAATGATCATGCTCTTCTCTGTGTTAGAGCTTGTGATTGACTCAGGCGGTAATGCTTTGAGCATTACCTTTGTCGCCTGGAGCCATTGCCTTTTTTCGCAAGGAGATTGTGCTTGTTAGTGCAGAGTAAACGTCCGTGGACACAAAGCACGACTGCTCGCGAGCTGTTGCAGGGAAGATTCTAAGTGACCTGGCGGTCGCGAGAGTAATGTTGGAGGGTGGACCAGTGTCCCTTGGCCCGAGCCAAGTGAGACATTATCATATGATATGTGGTATTTTGGGGAACTCATTAAGCTTTATGCTTACGATTTTAAGTTTTAAATGTTCAGGTTGTTCTGGTAGCAATGGAAAAGGAGAGGCTTGATTGCATCACATCCATGAGAGATTTTCGCATTTTATGGTTTTTTGTTTTATTACTCTGATATTCAGTTTTTGAATCGACAAACTTATACTTTGATTAGCTACTTATCTTGGAATGAAATCTATATGGTTTTATTACTTTTAAAAATGTTTTTTTTTTAAATTTGTGACATTACACTATCACAAACATTCAACACATAGTTGTTTCACACAAGTATAAAACATGTAAACGAGTGAAGACTCACATGATGCTTGATGGAACGTTTGAAAACAAATAAATAAGTTTGCACTCTCCTAGGAGTATCAAACTACACACAATAACATTTCTCACACTCTAGCCCAACCAACTATCTAAAATTTATAAAAGTTTTATTTTAACAAGTCATGCAATTTTGCTCACTACACAACCCTCTGACCCATTTTAATCCATCCTAAACTCATTTCCATTGAAGGGGTTTGATATGTTATTGTAGTTCCAAATCTTAGGCTTTTAGAAATATATGGAACTGATTCTAACGATTTTTTTTTTACAATTTATGGTGATTTTTATAAAACTGCATATACGACCATATCATTTTCGGACCGATATGTGGAAATCGCTAACTTGACCATCGTTAGAGTCGTTTCCAGGTTTTTTCGTAAACTAACGAAATGTATGAAACTCAATTTGTAAACTTCTCCCACCGGTTTCAATTAAAAAGTATTTTTATGGAATTAGTTATGAATATATGAAAACAATGACAAATTGCATAATTTTTACAACAACAATAAATCATCATCAATTGATTATAGATTAATCACCAATGATGTTATTTTTGAATCCAACAACTTAGAAGACCAACCAAAACACCGTACCTTAGGAATATCAAACACACCCACCCCAAACACCATGATGGCGGCGACAACGGTGGCTATCGTTGACCATAACGATGACGGTGGTGATTTATGGCTCAAAACACAAAACAAAGTGTAGAACTCACCTAGGATTTAATCATATGCGAAACAAAAAAAAATCCTCTTCTTCTCCTCCCCAAGTCTTCATCTTCTTTGTTCTTTCTCTCTTGGATGAACCGCATAATGAAGAGGAGGATTAGGGTTTGTCATTTTTATAGTTAGCTCATCCCTACTTTCTCTTTTACCCCTCAAGACTTAATACATTACCTCTAAGATCTCAATGCTTATAATTACCTCCCTTATGCTTAGTTATTTTCTTTAATTTGTGCCATCTAATATGTTTCCCCTAAGTCATATTAAAAATGCACTTAAAACAATTCCATGAAAGTCTACAGTATTATTTATTTGGCAACTTAAGAATAAAACAATTAATTAAATATAATAATGGAACATTGGGCGTTACATGTTAATTATTTTTGTAAATTGTGAGCTATTTTCAAATTTTTGTTATATTTATGAATTTAGGGACCCTTTTTTTCTTTTTGCCTTACGCCCAAAATATGACAATATTGTTTTTTTCATTAGTCTTTACTTAAGAAATCTTTCAAATGTGAATTATAATGAGGTTTCTAACCGATTTTTTGTTGATGACAAGTCTTTGTAATATGAGTAAGTCGACAACTCACTGCCTGATATGATTATTATGGTAAATTACTCTTTTGATGTTGAACATATTGCCGATCACCATTATTTCGTTTATGATCCAATGTCCAGTTCCACACCTTGAGTTCTTGATAAGGATCTTGTCCTGTTGTCCATACTTGGACTATTGGATTGAAGAAAGTTCATTATTGATGCTATTGCGGACGTCATAAAGGTCAAAGAATTGGTCATTCCGATTATGAAAATCTTGAAGCGAGGTCCTTATGTTCCATGTTCCAAACTTTAACCGATTGAATTTGAGTTTGTTTGCACTCATATCCTTTGTCGACTAATACTATCTCCTTCCCTATGATCTGTGATTCAATTTCAATTGTCGTATATTGTCCATTCTTAATGTTTGCCAATGGCGATAAACCCCATGGTCGTCGTCGGTCGTCGCCACCATCAACCTGTTTTGTATAATGGGATTTTATCACCCATACACATTTCTACGAGCTTCTAATAAATTCATGTACAAAATTTTAAAATGAAGCATGAATTTAGTACTTGGGATTTTGTCACCCATTGGTAGGCCATTGCTTCTTTGGAAAGGGACTTTTCATGACATTATCTTGAGTCAACATTCGTTTATGTTGTAGACCAAGAACGCCAAATGGTTTCAAACCATCCCATTTACCACATTAGAGTTAATTTAGTTACATGATGTGACACTTGGTGTTGTCTATTTTCTTGTCTTGAACACATGTATATGTTTCAAGGACATGTCTTTTTCTTTCAATGAACTTCAAATTCCCTTTCACCAAACCTAAAAGGATCAATGATAATTTCAATCCGAAATTGACTATAAAGTCATCAGTTTATTTACAATTGGTATAAGATATAAAAAGTTTAGGTCTGTTGTAAAGATGCATTATTTTCATTACAGTTTAAAATACAATTTAGAGAAATCTCTAATGCTAAAATGCCATGTAAAAATATTTTCTTGTAAGATAAATAAATGGCGATAATTTTATATTTTTTTAATGCACACTTCAAGTACAAAACTCTTTTCATTTATTATTTTAAAAAGTAATTTAATGCTTTCAAATGTTATCAATTATTGTTATAAATCATGCTTATTTTTAATAATGTAGAGTATACGTGGCAAAAGAAGCAAATCTGACGAGTCACATAAGCATTATACAATACTTAATATATTTTGCTTAATCTAGAAATAATTAGTTAATTTTACTATAATTGTTGAAACAAAATTGCTGATTAATACTATTATCTCTTATAAATATAACAATAAAAAATAAATAAATATTTGAATGAATGTAGATTTTTGTTAATATGCTATTAAATATAGATATAGGAGAAATGAAATATTATATTATATTATATTATATATACTATATATATACGATGATTACAGGAATATAGAAAAATACAGATCCCTATATATCAGCTTTCTCTCTCCTCCGCGTGTTATCAGATCGTCTGTCTCGCCACTCTCGTCTTCAATCTCATCACGTTCGTTGTCACAACGTCACCAAGTCTCTCTCTCTCTCTCTCTCTCTCTCTCTCTTCTAACAATTTACACACACACACACACACATAGTACACATAAAGAGACATCGCAGAGAAAGGGGCGGAGGGCAGAAGGTTGACGGAAGGTGGTGGAGCAATGGCGGGAAACGATTGGATAAACAGTTACTTGGAGGCGATACTGGATGTCGGACCTGGACTTGACGATGCTAAATCCTCGCTGCTCCTCCGTGAGAGAGGCCGTTTTAGTCCGACTCGCTATTTCGTCGATAACGTTATCGGCTTTGATGAAACCGATCTCCATCGCTCTTGGGTTAAGGCAAGTTTTTTCTTTTTCGTTTTTCAGTTGATCGATACATACACGCTACTTGTTTTTGTATCTGTATATGTCGATGCAAAAAATCAATCAAATCACGGGGTGTGCGTTTTTGCACTGTGTCTGTATCTTGCTCTGTTTTTGTTCTCAATTTGAAATTGGAAATGATTGTGTGTATATAGGCACAAGCGACGAGGAGTCCTCAAGAGAGGAACACTAGGCTTGAGAATATGTGTTGGAGGATCTGGAATTTGGCTCGACAGAAAAAACAGGTTTTTATTCCTTCAATTCGAATGTTTTCTCTGCTAATTTCTTCTCAATTTCCCGAATCTATACCAAAAAAAGGAGTAGAATGTTTAATTCAACCGACAATTGATTCAATTTTTACGTTCTCATTCTTGTTTGTTAGCTTGAGAGCGAGGTAGCCCAAAGAATGACCAAACGTCGCCTTGAGCGTGAACGTGGTCGCAAAGAAGCTGTGGCTGATATGTCAGAAGACTTATCAGAAGGGGAGAAAGGAGACACCATCACTGATGCTTCTGCTCATGGTGATAACAGCAACAGAGGCCGTTTACCTAGAATCAGCTCTACAGATGCTATGGAGGCATGGGCTAATCAACAAAAGGGGAAAAAACTTTACCTTGTACTCATAAGGTAAGCTATCCCTAATTCCCTAATTCCATATCCACAATCCATTCATTTGGCTTTTAAGTGTTAACAATCTTTATAAAAGCTTTTGAAAACCAAATTTCTTGCAGTCTTCATGGTCTTATACGTGGTGAAAACATGGAGCTAGGGCGTGATTCTGATACAGGTGGTCAAGTAAAGTATGTGGTTGAACTCGCAAGGGCTTTAGCTTCAATGCCAGGTGTCTATCGTGTGGATTTGCTGACTAGGCAAGTAGCATCATCTGAAGTAGACTGGAGTTATGGTGAACCAACAGAAATGCTATCACCACACAATTCAAATAACTTAACAGATGAAATAGGTGAAAGTAGTGGCGCGTATATAATCCGTATTCCATTCGGACCAAAAGACAAATATATCCCTAAAGAATCCCTATGGCCTCACATACCCGAATTTGTTGATGGAGCACTTAGTCATATCATCCAAATGTCAAAAGTTTTGGGGGAGCAAGTAGGTGGGGGCCACCCTGTGTGGCCTGTAGCAATCCATGGTCATTATGCAGATGCAGGTGATTCAGCTGCTCTTTTGTCTGGTGCCCTAAATGTGCCTATGCTTTTTACTGGTCATTCTTTAGGGAGAGATAAGTTGGAGCAACTTTTGAGACAAGGGAGATTATCTAAAGATGAAATAAATGATACGTATAAGATAATGAGGAGGATTGAGGCTGAAGAGTTGACTGTTGATGCTTCTGAGGTTGTTATAACTAGTACAAGACAGGAGATTGAGGAACAATGGAGGTTGTATAATGGGTTTGACCCTGTTCTTGAAAGGAAGCTTAGGGCTAGGATTAGAAGGAATGTGAGCTGTTATGGAAGATTCATGCCTCGTATGGTTGTAAGTGACAAAACTTTCTTTTATTCTATTTATGTAGATGTTAAGTGGCTCTATCTTCCAAATTTACCGTTTTGACCTCATATTTGTACATATTAAGTAGTGGTGTGTTACATTTGGTTGAATCATTAATAACTTAAGCTACTTGTAGGTGATTCCACCTGGAATGGAATTCAATCATATTATCCCACATGATGGTGACATGGATGCTGACATGGAAACAACAGAAGATCGCCAAGCTTCTCCGGACCCGCCTATCTGGACAGAGGTCCACTTCATTTCTCATTAATAATTTTTATTTATAATTTTTAAAAATCATCTTTCCTCAATATCAAAACTCCAAAACACATGCAGATAATGCGATTCTTTACAAACCCACGAAAGCCTATGATACTTGCACTTGCTAGGCCAGACCCAAAAAAGAACCTTATAACTTTGGTCAAAGCATTTGGGGAATGTCGCCCGTTACGTGAGCTTGCAAATCTTGTACGTGTAAAGTTTACCCTAACAAGGGTATTTTGGTAATTTTGTTATTTTGGATATAATTTTTTTGGTTTGATTTTACATTTTACAGACGTTAATAATGGGTAACCGAGATAACATTGATGAGATGTCAAACACTAGTGCTTCCATGCTTCTTTCCATTATTAAAATGATTGATAAATATGATCTTTATGGTCAAGTGGCATACCCTAAACATCATAAGCAAAGTGAGGTCCCTGATATCTATCGTTTAGCAGCAAAAACAAAGGTAAAATTTTATGAAGAGTTAAATAATTATGTTTCAGAAATAAATGTTAAATCTTGTGTTGCTTTTGTTGGCAGGGTGTTTTTATTAATCCAGCTTTTATAGAGCCATTTGGACTCACATTAATTGAGGTTAGTCGGTTACCTTACCTTCTGAGTTATGATATATATAGCAATTAAGGTATCAAGTTTTTATAATATTTAGTATAATTTATTAAGTTTCTTTAAACAGGCTGCAGCTCATGGGCTACCAATGGTTGCCACAAAAAATGGAGGCCCTGTGGATATACACCGTGTAAGTTGTATTTCTTTCATAAAAGCATAACAGGTTGTAAAAGACGGAAATACCCTTTTCATTCTTATTACTGGAAATAGCTCTAGTGACAAGACAGCTTGTACTGTGTTTGACTTGCATTGGACTGGGACATGAACTCCCTTTTTAGATCTCTCATTTGTGCAAAAGACGTAAATGCCCTTTTTAATCTATTGTAGGTACTTGACAACGGTTTACTTGTCGATCCCCATGATGAAAAATCCGTTGCAGACGCGTTACTAAAACTTGTAGCAGATAAACAACTTTGGTCAAAATGTAGGTCAAACGGGTTAAGAAACATCCATTTATTTTCATGGACCGAACACTGCAAAACTTATCTTTCAAGAATTGCAAGTTGCAAACCAAGGCAACCCGGGTGGCTAAAAAATGGCAATGATAATGATGATGATGATGATGATGATGATGAAAATTCAGAAGCCGAATCACCAAGTGATTCTTTAAGAGACATGCAAGACATATCTCTAAACCTAAAGTTTTCAATGGATAACTACGAAGATCAAAAGGGTAAAATAGAGAACGCAGTCATGTCGTATTCAAAGGGTGTCATGAAAGGAGAAAAAACCGACCAAGGGAAGTTCCCGGCGTTACGAAGGCGTAAGGGTATTTTCGTAATTGCGGTCGATGGTGATGACATTGGTGTTATTTTTGAAAATGTTAAGAAGGTTTTTGAGGCGGTGGAGAAGGAGAGGACTGAAGGTTCTATTGGGTTTATATTGGCTACATCGTTACAGATGGCGGAAGTTCATTCGTTTATGGTTTCGAAAGGGTTAAATTCGTCCGATTTTGACGCGTTTATTTGTAATAGTGGGGCCGATCTTTATTACACGTCTTCTCATAGTGAAGATAATCCGTTTGTGTTTGATTTGTATTATCATTCGCATATTGAGTATAGGTGGGGTGGTGAAGGGCTTAGGAAGACTTTGCTTAGATGGGCGTCTTCTTTTGTTGACAAGAATAAAAATGGCCAACATGTTGTTACGGAAGATGAAGCGGTTTCAACTGATTATTGTTACGCTTTCAATGTTCACAATCCCGCACTCGTAAGTTCATCCATCACTTCAGCAGAACAAAACATGACATGACATGACAGAACACTGAGACTGATGTGAATGAGACAACATTACACCCAAAAGGTGGGATAGGGACTGACGTCTTTTTCACACCTTTTTGGGTGGGCCCATCAGTACAACTTGTTCTGTTTTGTTCAGTGTAATAAATGAGGCCATTATTGACTTGTATTTTTATTGTTGTAGGTTCCTCCGGTTAAGGAACTTCGGAAGATGATGAGGATTCAAGCTCTTCGTTGTCATGTTATTTATTGCCAAAATGGGAAGAAGATAAATGTTATCCCGGTATTGGCATCTCGTTCACAAGCCCTCAGGTAAAGTGTTGTTGTCTGGATAAATGATGTTTAAAAAATATTAACAAAAAGGGAAGTAAAGAAATGAACATGAACACTTAAAATGGAAAAAAATAAAACGTATTTCGTTGTATTAATTAAAAATACTATATGTGATTTTTAGGTATTTGTATCTACGATGGGGAATGGAGTTATCGAAGGTGGTGGTTTTTATTGGAGAAAGTGGTGACACCGATTACGAAGGGTTTCTTGGTGGTGTTCATAAGTCGGTTATATTGAAGGGAGTTAGTACCAATAATAGCAACCTACTTCATGCCAATAGAATCTACCCTCTTTCAGACGTGGTCCCCACAGACAGCCCTAACGTTATTCAGACAACCCAAGATTTTACCAGTGCTGACATCCGCACAATGTTGGGAAACCTAGGAGTTCTCAAAGGATAAGAATTTGATGTTTTTTTTTTGGGAAATATGAACTTTGTATGTACAGTTCGGGAGCTGGAATGGCCGGATCTTGAGAAATAAAGCTATGGCAAAAGTTGTACCTTATGCATTGAAACTTATACCTTCTTTTTGAATTGGAATTTTAATTTTGGAATTAAAAAATATTTGTTTGACCTTGAAATGGGAATATCATTGATATGAAAGGCGTCTATCTTGCAAGCTAAGTTTGAGTTGGCTTGAGGGAAACCATGTAGTTGTAGAGATTAATAGTTTATGGCCAAATGGTGCAAAGATAGCCAGATAGGTCATCTATTTTCCACCTACAAATTGGGTTTCTTTCTGATGTATTAGATGCATGTAATAAAGACGAATGTTGACAAAATACATGGAACTAATGTTGGTTTATAATAGGAATACATACATAGTTTTTACCGTTATCTATCTTCTATCTATTTTTTGTAATAATAAAAACATTATACTAGATTGTTTAAGAAAACATTTTTTTTGTTACTTGCTTCTGATATCAAGGTAAGATTTTTTTTTTGAGCACCTAGTTTATAAACTAGCAAGAAACTAACAAAATAAACCAATTACATAATTTCTTTCTTATCAATTTAGTCACTGAATTATTATCTTTTTTTTAAAATTTAGCAGATTACTATTATTATAAAAATCATTAAAAACAATAGTTCAATTGTTAAATTAATAAAACAGAAAAGTTCATTTTGTTTTGTTTTTTTCTTTTTGTATTTTGCTCTTTCTTAAAAACAATGTAACTCGAACAAAAGTTTTTTTTTTTTTTAAATAAAAAAAATATAATAGTCTAATCACTACAAAAAAAACATAATAGCTACATCAATAAAAATACCAAAATATAACAACTTTTGTATGTTGCCCTTTTATCATATATAAGTTCAAAAAACTATGTACCATTAAATATCACTATTGTTTTACGATCGACCTTTTATGTCGACTGTTCAAATGGTACAGTTTGTCATTTAAAAAAAAATCATATATTATTTATGCTTGCTTTGATAATTTTGGCTCACCATAGCGAAATTTAATTAGTGACAACTTGTGTTCTTTTATTTATTGCTATATCTTTGTTATAATTAATTGGTCACCCACATTTCAAATCTAAAATTTTCAAATAATTGAATGAATTCTAGTGAGACGAGCAAGTCCAACGGAGTGGCAATAAAGTTAGGTCAACTTCTAAACCCAAACTTCTTTCACTGGCCATCAATTCATGGTCAACCATTTATGCCCACAAGTAACCATCAAACATTCAAAACTTGATAAGCATATGTTCACATATATATTATAGTAAGTTACAGTTTTGGTCCCTTTGGTTTGGTCAGATATGCAAGTTTCGTCTAACCTTCAAAAAAATTAATAGGGACCATTCATGTGGTTTTGAGAACATTACACATGTGGTCCTTCATCTACCTTTTTTTTTAACGCAAACTTAATCTACTTCCAAACTACCATTTGACTTCACTTATGTCCACGATCAGACTTGAACATAAACCACAATGAGAAAGGACAACACTTGATGATGCTTGGCTACAACCCTTTGGTAAAAAACAATCTTACTCTTTTCATTTTTTTCTTTCTGTGTTACTTACTTATATTAATTAAAATAAAAAATAAAAAAGAGCTTATTAACTCACCCCACCCCTACCTCTCCTTCACCGCCATCTGCCACCCCCTTACTTATCTTCGGGTATGAGGTATCAAATCAAATACTTGATATCGTTGTTTCATGGAATTAATATTCCAAACAACGGGCCCGCTATTTCTCATTTGTTCTACGCCGACGATGCGATCTTCGTGGGAGATTGGTCGATTGCAAATTTCTCAAACCTTGCTCGTATTCTCCGTTGTTTTCATGCAGCTTCCGGTCTTAAGGTCAACTTTCATAAATCTAAGGTGTTTGGGATTGGAGTCTCCGGCAATGAGATCACTAGTTGTGCGCGGTTTCTTGGCTGTGAGTAGGGCTGCAAACCAGCCGATCCGAGCTCGAGCCTGACCATGCTCGGGCTCAGCTCGTTTAAATATTTATAGGCTCGAGCTCGAGCTCGGCTCGTTTCGAGCCTTGTGGTACAAAGCTCGAGATCGGCTCGTTAAGAATTGTACGGGCTCGGGCTCGGTTTGGGCTCGGCTCGTATACGGTATACTCTAATTTCCTAAAATGGTATTTATTAAATTATTATTTATTTTAATATAAAAAAATAAAAATAATTTTTTAATTATATATATATATGTAGTCTCGTTTAGGCTCGCGAGCCTAATCGAGCCAAGTAACATGGGCTCGAGCTCGAGCTCGTTTAATAAACAAGCCTAATATTAAGCTCGAGCTCGGCTCGGGCTCGTTTAAAATCGATCTCGAGTCGAGCTTTTAACGATTCGATCTCGAGTAGCTCACGAGTAGCTTGATTCGTTTGAACCCCTAGCTGTGAGGCTACCAGTTTTCATTTCAAGTATTTGGGGGTGCCACTTGGGGCCAATATGGCTCTCAAAAGGAATTGGCAACCGATTGTTTAAAAGGAAGTGGCTAATATAATTTCCGCCGTTTAAAAAAAAAAAAATAATAATAAAAAATAAAATAAAAATACTTCATCTCCGACAACTAAAAACAACTTATACACAGCACATCACTTTAGTGGTCTCCATTGATATCCATAAATGGGCTCACTCACCATGGTCAACAAATCCTATTTCTTGGTGGGCATGCGCCTACAACATTAAACCATCAACATTTAACAACACTTGTCACACTTTCCCAAGTATCTTCTTACCAATACTTCTTACCAATACCATTAATGAAAACACCACTCTTTCTTCCCTTTTATCATATTTCTCTTTTTCCGATAACATCCAGAATTTCCCAACAAAATTCATAACCACCACATGTAAAACACACACTCTAGATTCAAAATGACTGAAAAAAATATCCAAATCAGTAAACCGCAAATAAGATTATTAGATTAAGCAGCAAAGCAATGGATACCGATTTTAATATTTATTTATCCCAAAAAATGGTTTTCATATATCCCAAAATAAAGCCATAGCTCTCGAGTAAAGTTCACCTTTCTCCTTTTCATATGAAGCCAGAAATAAAGCATAATATACTTCCAAATGTACTTTTATATTGGCTCATATGAGGAATTTCACAGTAACTGATGGGTTAATGCAAAACCCTAAATTTTTGTTGTTCAATGGAAAATAATATTCATATAAGCATAGTGAGGTGTAAATAATGCACCACTTGGAAGTGGTCCCACATTGAACATATGTATAATTTTGTTTTCATAAACAATGGTCCGCAATTACAAAATGAGCTCGTGGAGAAACCCACATCTTCTAGATTAGCCGTCGGAAATTGCTCAAATTCGCTAGAGGAGGCTGATCTGCTGAGTTTGTATGTGCCTTTTTCTTTTCGAAGTTTATTACCTGTTTTTGCTCACATCTCCCGAAATTACTCAGATTTGCCGGAGCTTTAAATGTTGGAGTTTGATACATGTTTTTGAGCTTTTTTTGGTGTGTAAATGTTGGAGCTTTAGATGTTTGTGTTATTTAAATGTTTATTTAAATTTCTCAAAGCGGATGAAATTGTGCTTTGAGTTTTAATGGTTGTGCTTTAATCGCATTTATTTTTAGATGTATGAACTTTTTTATCTACCTCATTAAATGCAACATGAAAAGTATATCCAACTTTGCTAAAGTGATGGTGGAAACGAAAATGCATTAGTTTTTCCTTTGATTTATCGATTAATGAAGTTGGCATTGGTTTTGCCAGTGGCAACCGCAACCGCAACCGTAGAGATATGGTTTTGGGTTTTCTACATTGAAGCTTGTGGAGTCGGATTTGCACAATCAAATATCAGATTAGGTTTTACGTGATTGTGTAATTTGTGTGGTTGAAAAATAAGCATTTTACAAAGTTACAAATGAGCATGCTAGGAATCATTCCAAATTATAGCACATCGAAGGGAACAGTTATAAAAATAACATGTAGTTCAAGGTTTTAATGTTATTTTACTTTTTATTACTTTTAACTTTTTTTAATTAGTTTTTATTTTTATTTTAATTTATTTATTATATTCATTATATAGTGGACTCCGGTTGACTTTGTGTAACGTCCCGATTTTCATAATAATATTTTTTTTTCATTTGTTCAATTAAATAAGAGTATACTTAATTTATGCGGAAAAATGATGTCAATGTATGTGTGTACAATCAAACCTTGCCCTTCTCACGATCCGAAGAAGTATTTGGAAACATTTATAATCAACTGGGTACGCCCGAAGCTTAGTGAGTTTCCCAAAATATCATCTATCACAATACATATACATGCATATATCGAGTAGCTAGGCTTACAATCGCTTAAGTTGCTATTGTCATTATCTAGACTCACAATCGCTTAAGTTGCTATTGTCATTATCTAGACTCATAATCGATTAAGTTGCTATTGCCATCACCTCGACATTTGAGTATCTAGGCTCACAACCGCTTAAGTTGCTATTGCCCTTATTTAGACTCACAATTGCTTAAGTTGTTATTTCCCTTATTTAGACTTATAATCGCTTAAGTTGCTATTGCTATCAACTCACCTCGTGGCCTTCAGCGTAGAGCTGGCCCACCCACATCTTGACCTTTCGCACGAAGTGGGAATGCCTCAGCCTTTTACAGATCATATAAACAAATAGAATTACATGCATTAACCCATCTCTCGGTCTTATAGCAAATCAAAACCTAATAGCATACTAGGCCAACTACATCCAAATAATTTAAGTACAATGACATTAGACACATAGAGACTATACTATCGCTCTACTTTACTAGCTCATATATCCTAACATACATGAATATATATTATAATACATAGTAGAGTGAGGTAACTCACCTGATTGGGGTAGAAGATCATCGGGAAGACAACTCTTGGGCTAATGCTTCAACTTATCTCTTTTAAACAACCTAGGTATGAATATTATTGTGCTTCAGTAATCGTTTGTATTTATACTATTTCCTGGATTCCTCAACAATCTCAATGAATACATCGAGATCTGTCAAATAAGGAACAACCAGGTAAGATCATATCGGATGTAGGGTTCGTTTGGTATACAGAGTATACTGTTTGGAAATCCCACTTTAAACACCTCAGTAAATCTAGCCTAAACATCATTCCCGTAGGTAGATCAATCAGTATTATGACTGGAATCACTGATAAATCTTATTTATACATTCATAATAACGACTATGAATATAAATATAGGTTACACTTAAAGCGTAGTAAGTGCAACTTAACTTACAAAAATTTCTGGCGAAAACCGGAATCTGCACGCGAAGCACTCCGACTCGAAAACTTCTATTCGTTGGGCCCTAGATACCTCAGAGCCTTGCTAAAGTAGTCGAGAACTCTGGAGTATTGGGGCTAGAGAGCAGAAAAGGTTCCAGAGGATTTGTTGATGGAAGTTGTAGAGAAATGAGCTGAAATTGGATCTATTTATAGGAATTACAGGAGGGTGCGTCGCTCCTTATAGTTGAGCACGCCGCGTACAAGGCTAACTGTCACACCCATAAAATTCGATCCAATTTAAAACTTTTTAAATCATTTGAAACCATTCAGTTATTACAATTTGTTTTCAAAATAGTTTATACATCAGAGTTCCCTGAATCATAATCATCAATCGAGGAAGTGTACGGTCACGCGTTCGCCTCCCCGCGGCTATCCGCTGAACCTGAAACAATAAACTGAAACTGTAAGCCCGAAAGCTTAGTGAGTTGCCCCCAAACTACCAACCTCATATAACAATAATCATATCATATCAACGAATACAGAACAGCCATGCATCTCGAGTATACAATGTGACCGGTCCGCCCGCACCGGGCCTTCAGTCCACCCGGTCCACTTTCTGAGTCTACAGTATGACTGGACCGCCCGCACCGGGCCTACAGTCTATCTGGATCTATCTCGAGCCTTCGGTATGACTGGACCGCCATACGGGCCTACAGTCTATCCGGACCGCTCGTAGGGTATGTTGGCCTTCAGCACGAAGCAGGACCGCCTCAACCCAACATCAAGCAAATAACCATGTGCACATATAACAAGTAATCACATAACAGTCCATAGACAGACAAACCGATCTAGCATATCATATAGTATAGCAACATCCTAACCAGGATACCGACCTAACCGGTCACTAACATAGCATCATCCTATATACCAGGATACCGATCCTAACTAGGTCACTGAACATAATATCGTCCTAATTACCAGGACGCCGATCTAACAGATCGATAAACATATCAATAATCCTATAACCAGGATATCGACCTAACCGGTCACTAACATAGCATATCACCATCCTAACTACCAGGATGTAAATCAGTAAGCATATCATGCAATAATCCAAATACAAACCATAAAGGGCCGACATTGGTGCCTTGGACCCTGTTGATATAGTGAGGATAACTCACCTTGCAACTGCCGAACCGAAACACGAAAACACTGGCCCGAAGCACTGCTCCAAACTCCAACACCTGATGCCATCAATGAACCATGACATAAA
Organism: Lactuca virosa; assembly: GCF_052849685.1. Taxonomy (NCBI): domain Eukaryota; kingdom Viridiplantae; phylum Streptophyta; class Magnoliopsida; order Asterales; family Asteraceae; genus Lactuca; species Lactuca virosa. Next base: position 286,041,044 of record NC_136430.1, read on the forward strand.
TATCCAAAATACCATAACACCCGTGAAGGTCAAACATGTCAAAGTCAAAGTCCTAGCCAAAGTCAACCCTCCTGATTGACTCTACTCGCCGAGTCAACCCGTCGACTCGCCGAGTTCCGAACTTCAGAAAACTCTTATATCACAACTCGACTCGCCGAGTCACTCCATGACTCGTCGAGTTTAACGATCTCTGAGTCCTATCATGTCCAACTCACTGAGTCACCACTCAACTCACTGATCTGAGTCTTAACCAGAAGAGGTTGGGGTTTTGCGTTCTGACTCGCCGAGTCCAAGAACAGACTCGCCGAGTCCAAGAACAGACTCGCCGAGTCCACGACAATCTTCAACAGACTCGCCGAGTTGTTCCTCCAACTCGTCGAGTTCATGCCTATCTTTAACAGACTCGCCGAGTCTCTTCAGTCCTTTATACATGCAGAGGCTTTTTGAGTCTTGCAGGGGCTCCAAACTGTAGATCCACTCTTCTAGGGCATGACTCTCACGTAAAGTTGCAAACTTTACGTGGAAACAAGGAGTTATAAGCCCAAATCACTCTAGGGCTAAGGTTTAAGACAATGATGCTTCACCAACAAGCCAAGGGCTGATGAGGTTCTGGACCAAGACAAGTCTAGATCTGAAGTAGCAACCTCAGATCTAGACCCCTAACCCGAATTAGATCCTTAACATGCCAAAATGGCCCCAAATATCATTCTAGAATAGATATAAATGCAATAGAGTCAAGGTAACAGCTTGTTACCTCTAAAATATGCCCAAGCTGAAGTAGATTTTGGATCTACACAAATCCGTTGATGCTCTACACTTTGATTTACAAGCCTTCTTTGCTAGAATCTCCTTCCAAAGCTTCCAAGTTCACTCCATAGGCTCACACACGATTCTAGGGTTTTCTGACTCTCAAGGGGGTGACAAAGAGGCTGAGGTGAGGACTTAAGGTCCTTTAAATAGGGTGCAAGCCCTGAGATTAGGGTTTTCTCTTCCCAGCACCAACTCGTCGAGTCCAGCTTCCGACTCCGCGAGTTGGTCACTTAATTCGCGACCAAATCCCGATCCGACTCGACGAGTACTCGCACCTACTCGTCGAGTAGCTTCCTCAATGTACACTTTAAGCCCTTATATCATATTTCTGAAATTTGGGATGTTACAACTCTCCCCCACTTAAATTAGGCTTCGTACCCGAAGCCTACTGCAGTATACGCTTCCGAACAACTTACTCGCATTGTAGACTCCGATTTCCTAATTATCTCAGGTCCTCCCAGACCCGACCACTACACCCCCTTTAACGTATCTCCTACTCGCGAAGCACCCTTGCCAACACTCCAAGCCGGCCATCGGCCTTTTCTTCTTGCGGGCAACACATAATAGCCAAGTATCACCCGATGATACTATTCCTTCCTGTCAGGAACACACTTCCGCGACTTGCAACTACTAGGTACCACCATGACCCACTGGGTCCTCCCACAGTGTCAAACTACCCTTCCCTTTCCCAACTAGAGATAGCCCGAGTAACTCGCAATGTTGGGACCTAATCCATCCTCTTCTTGAATCCATTCTCTCTCGTGCTGACAGGATACTGCATCCTTCAGCTTCTACAAATTCCCATGAATTAACCAGCTATATCTCATAACCACTCGCACCTGACCCAATCAGCCTCGGGCTGGAATACCAGGCACACCTATAACGGGTCCAGTCATCCCTAGGGTGGAATACCCACTCATTCCCACGCATGTTTGGCCCAATCAACCCTCGGGTTGGAATACCAAACGCGCCGGGTCCAATCAATCATAGGGTCCGGTCATCCTCATGATGGAATACCCTAGATTGGAATACCACTACTCACATAACCCATGCCTACAACCATACTTGAAGCCCAAGGATCCCAACCTTGCAGCTCCCTCTATCTACTATGACTTGACACAACCGAGTACAACTTACCCAAATCTCAACAATACGCTTAACTCAAACTTGCTACAGCAGGGAATATAACTATCACGATCTCTACGCCCATGACCTATGACTGGAATACCCTTACATGGTCCTCAGCATAAGTCTGGATTGCTTCTGAGCCCACATCACGAGTCTGGTATGCCCTCCCCGGCCCTCAGCTCATGACTAGAATGCTCCCGATGACCGATCGACACTACTGTCGTCACTTTCGTTTCCGAACACTTAGACCCTACAGATATCCACTTTCCTTCGCCACTCGAAGGGCCTAAACGACGCTCCTCACATCAACGCACAACATACGATGCGAAAATTACTACCACACACGAATCACAATGGCTCAAATCAACAACAACACACCTACCACTACTAGCCAACTAGCACGACCCTCATACCTAACCCATACCGCTTCCTTCGGGTTAGCATACCAACATGCCTAATCAATCCAACTATCGAGTCGAAAACTCTCAGGGTTTGCTGGCTTACCGCCTCAACCCTACTGCTCCCTTCGAGCCTTCGTTCCTACGACTTACAGTCGGCCCACACCGGGTATCTTGGCCTACTGCGTAGAGCAGGACCGCCTCAACCCTATCCAAATGCCATAGACAATCATGAGAAGGATCTAACCCGGTTCCCAGAACCGGAATGACAGGATATTCTAATTCCAAGCCTTCCCAAAACTTACGAATACCCATTCAGATCCACTCTCCGTCTCCAACTGGAGTATCACCCGATCCAAGATGATGAAACCTTGGAGACACTCCGAACTGATGAGATCACCAAGATCCTTTAAACTCCGTCCGACCACTAATAACACTTCCGATCAAACAAAACACACCGGAGTCCTCAGCCTACTCCAACCGCAGGTTCAAAATTTGGAACAACCCCATTGATTGCTATAGCATAGCAACCTACTCAATACCCGAACATAGATCTACTAACATATACAGAGTCTTCAGCATGACTGGACCGCCCTACCAGGCCTTCAGTCCATCTGGACTACTCTCAGAACCTTCAGCATGTCTGGACCGCCTCGCTGGGCATTCAACGTGTCTGGACCGTTCTCCGAGCCTTCGGTCTAACTGGTACGCCCTACTGGCCTTCAGTCTATCCGGACCGCTCCAAACTGTTGAGCATCTCCCTGGACCACCCTTCTTGACGATTTGTCCCATGCATCCTGTTCTCACCCACCTGGGCTTCGAACTCCTGATCTACTCTGAGGGCTATATCCCCAGCCTAACCCTAGGCCTCATGTCGATTGTCCACCCTCTCGGAAATCCGTGGTCTGTTCCCTGACCCGCGTGTCTACTACATACGCTAAATAACCCGCACTCCCGTGCTGAGTGTATTGCCGAACCCTGGCAGCTAACAAAACCCTCAATCTATCAATCCAAACACCCTCAGAGTCGAGTACACCCTCGACCGAATACTCGAACTGAACTCAAACCATGATTAAAACTCCATCCTGATTTCCACGAATTCGGTTATCAACCACCGAGAAGACGTGATACATATGCTGAGGAGTTTTACCAAACTCCCAACTCACACAATCCTCCAACCAAGCAGCCACTTGGTTTGTCTTCCTTCCTGCCTACGATGCGAGACTTATCCCATTTTCAACACCGCTCCTGCTTCTGTATCCTGGGACGATTCTGTTGGATTAATGTCTAAGTCCATAACTATAATTGGTAAGACTTGACCCGACCCGGCATGGTCCATTTGGGTTGCATAGCATCATGCATTTGGATAGACTATAATGAGAGAAATAACACTTAAGGTTGGTTAATATATTATAAGTTCTAATATATTAATAAGGTTATTTAATTAGTATTGATCAAGAATTAATTTGGAATTAATTAAGTGATCAAAAGGAGACTAATTAAATATATGGGTTGATTGTGTAAATCATTCATTCTTATATATGTGGGCTTGTGATCCAAGATTCCTTATGTTGGACTAAGTCCATGGGGTGACCCATGGATACTCCATGGAGGTTAAAATCCATGGAGCATAAGGAATGGGTAAAGTTATGAGTTACATGGTGTAACCCTAATAGCCACCATATAAAAGAATCCCATGGCTCAAGAAATCGTGCACTAATGTGTGAGTGTGAGGGCTAGACGATTTCAAGGAGTGTTCAAGTTTCTCTCAAGTTATTCCAAGTGTATTTGGTGTTGTGTGAACCATTTGAGGTGTCACACTTGGGGCACTAGGCACTCAAGCTTCATGAAGACATTCTACATCAAAGAGGTATGTATTCTATCTTGTTATATTTATTATTTTGTATGCTAGATTAGGATAATACCTTGGATGTTCATAATTGTATGTATAATAGAGAAAACATAGATCCAAGGTATTTAGGGTTGCATGTACACTTAGGAGTGTTAGAATGCTCATAACCCAACAGTGGTATCAGAGCCTAGGCTTGTTTTCTTGTTATACTTGCAAAAGTAGCTGAAAAATCGAGTTGGATGCATATATTCGATTGTTTTGGTTGGAATTGGACTAGGAACATTACCCTAAGATGTTTTTGGACTTATAAACTTGTTTTTGATGTGGTAATGTTCATGCTAATCCAATTTCTAAGATAATTGTCATAATTTTAAGATTTGTATTAGTTTGTATGTTCATGCTAATTTCTTGAAGATTGATGTTTTGAATTATCTTGTTCTTATGAGGTTCTTAGATTAATAGAAAAGTTGTGTGAAATAGTTGTTTTCAATCCATTTTAATCTAAGAGTTGATTCCAAAGTGTGTTTTTGTAACTTGTCCTCAAGTTATATGAAAAGTCACATTTAAGAATCATAAAACTCATAAAAGTTGGCAAAGGTTACAAAATGAAGAGTCTAGTTCTAATTAAATGGTTTTATGACTCCATAACTTGTCCTCAAGTTATGGAGGTTCAAGAGTCTCTTCATTAAATTAAAAAAAAAAAGTGTAACCTTAATTAGTTCCATAAGTTACAATAAAAAAAAGTTATTTTTTTTATTAATTAGTTTAAATTCTTCCATAACTTGTCCTCAAGTTATGGAACTTGAAGAGTTTTTTTTTTTTTTTTTAATTAAAACTACTTTAAACTCATAAGTTATGGAATTAATTAGTTTTGAATAGTTTCAAAACTTGCCCTCAAGTTTTGGAATTTGAAAAGTTTTCACTTATGAATACTTTAATTCCAAGTTAGCCCTTAGAATTTTAAAAGTTAAAATTCAACCCTTATACTTTATAATATTATAAGTTAATAATATTTATATATATGTATAAGAGTAAAGTCAGTCTTACCGTTAGTAGGCCTCATTCACGAAGCCGGTCTATAAGGGGGGTATAAGGTTACTGCCTATAAAATGGCAGTTTAATGGGTGTCCACTCTCACCCACCGCTTCCTTGACTGGTGGAGGGTCGTTAGCCGAACGGGTAGGACAAGGACTATAATTCTCCTTTCATTAAAAGTATTAATGATAAATACTAAGTAACTAAACTCTTATTAATACCCAATCTTAGTTACTTAGGAAAATGTGAATTTGGTGCTAACCCATGAAATTACACTTTGCACTTTGCTTAAGTCGTTAGTGGAGCGTGTGTTGGATTAGTGTCTAAGTCCATAACTATAATTGGTATGTACTTAACCCGACTCGGCATGGTCCATTTGGGTTGCATGGCATCGGAACATTTGGATAGACCGTTTATGAGGAAAAGACATTTTGTGACATATTAATATATTATAAGTTCTAATATATTAATATGAAATCATGTTATTTAATTAGTATTGATCAAGAATTAATTTGGACTTAATTTAGTGATCAAAAAGAGACTAATTAAATATATGGGGATTGATTGTGTAAATCATTCATTCTTATATATGTGGGCTTATGATCCAAGATTCCTTTATGTTGGGTTTAACCCATGTGGTGATCCATGGATACTCCATGGAGGTTAAAACCCATGGACATAAGGAATGGGTAAAGTCATGAGTTACATGGTGTAACCCTAATAGCCACACTATATAAGAACCCCTTTAGTTCAAGAAATTGGCACTAGTGATACATATTTTGAAGGCTAGCCGATTTGAACATGTATGTCTTCTTCTCATGGTTATTCCAAGAGTTCATGATGTTGTGTGAACCATTTGAGGTGTCACACTTGGGGCACTAGGCTCTCAAGCTTCATGGAGTCAAGCAACAACAACAAGGTATGTATTCTATCTATTTTAGTATCCTAGTATCAATGTTTTGGTATGCTAGTTAGGATAATACCTTGGATAATCATATTTGCATGTATAATAGAGAAAACATAGATCCAATGTATTTAGGGTTGCATGTACACTTAGGAGTGTTAGAATGCTCAAAACTCATCAGTGGTATCAGAGCCTAGGCTTGTTTTCAATTATACTTGATGCAAATTGCTGAAAAATGCTGAAAAAGTCGAATTTCGGGCATTCTGGGCACTGGACTCGCCGAGTCCACTGATGAACTCGCCGAGTCCATGAAGAAAATCATCCTACTCGGCGATTAGGTTGATACACTCGACGAGTAGGAGCCTCTGACAGCATATCTTCGAGTTTTTTGGCTAGAAATGGACTAGGAACATTACCATAAGCTGTTTTTGAACCTATAATCCTGTTTTTGATGTGGTAATGTTCATACTAATCCAATTTCAAAGATAATTGTCAATAGATTCATGTTTTGTATTAGTTTAGTGATTAGGCTAATTACATGAAAAAGTTTGATTAAATTATCTTGTTCTTATGAGTTGCTTAGATTAATAGAAAAGTTAATTGATTATGTGTTTTCAATCCATTTTAATCTAAGAGTTGATTCTAAAATGTGTTTTTGTAACTTGTCCTCAAGTTATATGAAAAGTCACATTTAAGTTTCATAAAACTCATAAAAGTTGGTAATGGTTACAAAAATGAAGAGTCTTGTCCTCAAGTTATGGAGGTTCAAGAGTCACTTCATTAAGTAATAAAATGTGTAACCTTAATTAATTCCATAAATTACAAAATAAAGAAAAGTTACATTTTTTTATTAGTTTAAAGTCTTCCATAACTTGTCCTCAAGTTATGGAACTTGAAGAGTTTTTTTTTAATTAAAACTACTTTAAACACATAAGTTATGGAATTAATTAGTTTTGAATAGTTTCAAAACTTGCCCTCAAGTTTTGGAATTTGAAAAGTTTTCTCTTATGAATACTTTAATTCCAAGTTAGCCCTTAGAATTTTAAAAGTTAAAATTCAAACCCTTATACCATTATTATAATTTTAATTATATAGATATGTATAAGATAAAGTCAATCTTACCGTTAGTAGGCCTCATTCACGAAGCCGGTCTATAAGGGGGGTATAAGGTTATTGCCTATAAAATGGCAGTTTAATGGGTGTCCACTCTCACCCACCGCTTCCTTGACTGGTGGAGGGTCGTTAGCCGAACGGGTAGGAAAGGACTATAATTCTCCCTTCATTAAAAGTATTAATGATAAATACTAAGTAACTAAACACTTGTACATTCCCAATCTTAGTTACTTAGGAAAATGTGAAAAGGTGCTAACCCATGAAATTACACTTTGTACCTTACCAAGTCATTAGTGGAGCGTGTGTGGTTAACCGGCACACTAATAAGGACTAGTAAGATCTAGGAGTTTGTGATCCTCGGCATCCCAGTCACAAACTTGAGAGGGCACAATCGAGATTCAAACATGCCATTGAAAGTTCAATGTATCTCAAAAGATCTAGGAGTTTCAAATCCAATTAAAACTTAATTATATTTCGTTTTTCATGGTGGAAATTGGTAAATCGTCATTTACCTACCTTCAACTATTTTATAACTTGGATTACGGCATCCCTCTTCCAGTTATAAATAGGTTGTTGGGTCCTAGCCTTAATATTTCATATTGGGTGTTATATTAAGGACTTTAAATCAACTCTCTTGAATATCTCCCAAAAGATGATCTTCCCAAATCTCTTGAAACAAGCTTTCCTAAATGAAGATGATGTCCCATGGAAATCATACTTCTTTCACCTCCTCCAATTATTCTCCCTAACCCACAAGTTCCTGAAAAGTTTAAGGTCACTCAAGCAAAGGTCTATATGTGATCACATCTTGGAGATGTAGTCAGATATTGACAAGCCGGGAGAGTTGGGTGTCAAAGTCTTGAGAAAGTTGGTGACTCAACTATTTTCTAAGTCACATAGTGAGTTCCTTTGGGACTCCTATGAAACAGACTATGACAAGACCCTTAATGATCTTATCTATTTGCTAAGATCAACTTCCTAAAACTTTATGGACATTGACAATGATGACATTGGATATCTAGTAAAGCTCTCTCTTCCCAATGGAAAGGGATCGGCCATAGTCAACTCGGTTGACCAAATGGTAAAAAGAACGGCTAAGTCTGAGATAGTCCCATTATCAAGGGTCTATTGCCAAAGAAAGGGGCATTGGTTGCGAAGCTGCCAAATTTACCTAAGGATATTAAAGTCAATAAGTTTGACTCTACTTCGGGTAAAGTCCACTATCTAACTCTGCTAAGTTTCTATTCTGAGATTCTTGATACATGATGTGACTGGGTCACATGTTGATGTTTTAAGAATCAAAGAAAAAGTGAAGAAACTTAAAGAAAGAATATGCTGAATCTGATGGCATAGATGGATTTCTATCGCATAGTTTGAAGATCGGATTCTTGAGCTACTTCTTAAGAGTTATGATATATTGCTTAGGAATAAATAACAACAAAGTTTTCATGTGCTTTTGCATTGTAAGGATAGTTTTTCCGCAAAGTTTTAAAATAAAAGAATTTTTTTTTTTGATTTTATTTATTTTAAAATATCCTTACAATGGCCTTTGTGAAAACTTTTGTTGCTTATAAGATTTCATTAAGAGCAAGAGTGGAAATATGAATTTGAATCTTTCATTTGTGGTAGTGTCTAAATTTACCAAATAAGAAAAGATTCTCATCACCTAAGTTTCAGTTGGATAGAAACTTGGAATCATGCAAGTTGTATAGCATGATGAATAAGAACTTTCAAGCATTGGAAAAATTAAGACTAACTACTTGTTCACATGGATGTGTGAGTCAAGTAAAGGATCGAGTACACATTCTTGTGCACTGATCAAGCCCACCACAAATAATCGTTAAGACTATTCGTCATTATTTACTAAAATTCAGTAAATATGGTTATACTTACAAGCTTAAGTGTAATTCTGAGACATTGGAAAAGGTTTCAATGTATGGCAGAGCGAATAAGAAGAATCAACTTAGGCAGAAAGATAAAAGTTTCTCAAATCTGAAAATATGGGAGAGTACTTTAGTATCATGTTATATAATCATCTTAATGATTAAGAGACCTTATCACAATTCATCCTCTAAGTGCATTCTGGTAGCTAAGAAGAGGAGCTATGAATTGTTGAAGTGGTTAAATCAAGAAGATGATTTATACTTCGTTCCAAAAACAATTCTTAGAGTTATACTCTAAGATTGTAACTTGAGTGACATGTCTTAAACAAGGTTTAAAACACTTGTCAAATGTAAGAGTAAAAGTTTTCTACTCTTGCACATTTGAAATTAGTAAGTTGTGATGTTTTGGATAAAACAAAGACCAACTAAGGCCAATTGTGTGAAGTGTTTGTCTTGATTAGAATCCACACTATCTCTTGAATATCTGACAAGAAAGTCTTATATGTCAAGAGGACAGTGGGAGTCTTAAAGGTCTTGAAAGTCTCAAGAACTAATCAAGAATAAAACCTGAAGTTCTTCACTAGCACACGACTTGAGGTTTATAACCTATCGTGTCGACATGTCTGTGCCTATTCAAGTTGGCTTTGCATAGGAGTTATGAGAGTTCTCAATTGGTTGCACAGCTACTTGGAAGCAATGGCTGGCCCTTGAGCTGCCAAATGGCAAGAATTTAAGATTGCACAAGTTTAATCCATATAAGTGTGGATTTGTCAGTAACCTTGTCTTGTGATTATGGTTTTGACAAAATTCATATGGATAGGAACTCATACACCATAAAATCTAAGTGTCATAAGGTTTCTCTCCGATTCATGAAAATGATGGTGAGGAAACACTTTCACTAAGTAGATTTTAGCTAGATAGCAATTGTGATATTTGCATTCTCAAAGTCGTTAGTGGAGCGTGTGTGGTTAACCAGCACACTAACATGGACTTGTGAGAAGTGGTAAAGGTCTAAACAATCGAGACTATGATTACGGCATCCCTTTTCATAGTTCTTAAAATTGTTTAGACACACCTGTGAGCTATCTAAGATAAGGTGTATGATACTGATAAAGTTTTATCAAAGCAATCTAGTATCAGAAATCTGAACTTTGGTAAGAAAGTCAATAAAGTATTGATTTCTAGAAGTCCAGCTGATTTCTGATTACATGTCAAAGCTAGTGGGAGCATGAGTGTTATGCTAATAATCATCATGTTAGTGGGAGCATGATAATTATGATAAAGATTGCAAGTTAGCAATGTTAATTATAGAAAACAAAAGTTTCAATTCGTGAGGCTGCAGGGGTTGAAAAAGTTGTTTTGCTATAATTAAGGGAGAGGAAATTATACTTCATTTCAATTCTAAAAGCTTAGATTGAGGTTTTAAGTCGTATTTAGTCAAGGATATATATATGAATTTCATGTTGGAATGACTCAACATAAGGAAATTCTATATATGGGTCCATTATTTGCGTTCTAAAATTCGATTATGATTACGGCATCCCTTTTCATAATCTGAATTATGAGAACTTGGCAAATAGCAAAGACTGGTTTAGTCTTTATGTGAGACATCATGACTCGTGTCCCATATGCTTCGGATATAGGATCGATTACATGTGCTATATTTATCCTTTCTAAAATTTTCCAAATGCCTGGGGCATTAAGAAGGGAAAAGGTCTAGAACTGGATATGACTAAAAGGATTAAGCAATTATCGAGGACAATCTAAGGTTTACCAAAGATTGGTTGCTCAAGGACAGTTGGAAGTATAGTGTTAATTCTGGAAGGACCATATTGACAAGTCATTGACAAAGGTCAGAGTTCATCTACAAGGTCAGAGTTCGACAACGGCTTTTGAGAGCTACGATTGCCAGTTGGTTCCTGAAGTCATACGCAATAATAGTTTTAGACTTATCCAAGTGGGAGACTGTTGGATTAGTGTCTAAGTCCATAACTATAATTGGTATGTACTTGACCCGACTCGGCATGGTCCATTTGGGTTGCATGGCATCGGAACATTTGGATAGACCGTTTATGAGGAAAAGACATTTTGTGACATATTAATATATTATAAGTTCTAATATATTAATATGAAATCATGTTATTTAATTAGTATTGATCAAGAATTAATTTGGACTTAATTTAGTGATCAAAAAGAGACTAATTAAATATATGGGGATTGATTGTGTAAATCATTCATTCTTATATATGTGGGCTTATGATCCAAGATTCCTTTATGTTGGGTTTAACCCATGTGGTGATCCATGGATACTCCATGGAGGTTAAAACCCATGGAGCATAAGGAATGGGTAAAGTCATGAGTTACATGGTGTAACCCTAATAGCCACACTATATAAGAACCCCTTTAGTTCAAGAAATTGGCACTAGTGATACATATTTTGAGGGCTAGCCGATTTGAACATGTATGTCTTCTTCTCATGGTTATTCCAAGAGTTCATGATGTTGTGTGAACCATTTGAGGTGTCACACTTGGGGCACTAGGCTCTCAAGCTTCATGGATTTAAGCAACAACAACAAGGTATGTATTCTATCTATTTTAGTATCCTAGTATCAATGTTTTGGTATGCTAGTTAGGATAATACCTTGGATAATCATATTTGCATGTATAATAGAGAAAACATAGATCCAAGGTATTTAGGGTTGCATGTACACTTAGGAGTGTTAGAATGCTCAAAACCCATCAGCGTGTGTGGTTAACCGGCACACTAACCTGGACTTAACAAGGTAGGCAAAGGGTAACTTAATATTTATCATAGTATCGGTGGAGCGTGTGTGGTTAACCGACACACTGATTAAGGGGTAAATATTAAGGGTACCAAGTATATTTGCATGGTTATTCACACCTTGTTTTGTGATCCTCGGCATCCCAGTCACAAAACCTGAAGGGCACACTCGAGATTGAAACATGCCTTTGAACAGTTCAATTAATCTCAAAGATCTAGGACTTTCAAATCCAATTAAAACCTAATAAATTATTTCGTTTTTCATGGTGGAAATTGGCGAATCGTCATTCACCTACCTTCAAATATTTTATAGCTTGGATTACGGCATCCCTCTTCTAAGTTGTAAAATAGTTTGTTGGGTCCTAGCCTTAATATTTCATATTGGGTGTCATATTAAGGACTTTAAATCAACTATCTTGAATATCTCCCAAAAAGATGTCTGGTCTAGACATTTATGATCTTCCCAAATCTCTTGAAACAAGCTTTCCTAAATGAAGATGATGTCCCATGGATATCATACTTCTTTCACCTCCTCCAATTATTCTCCCTAACCCACAAGTTCCTAAAAAGTTTAAGGTCACTCAAGCCCTATTGGCAAGGCAAGGTCTAGGTGTGATCACATCTTAGATATGTAGTCACATATTGACAAGCCGGGAGAGTTGGGTGTCAAAGTCTTGAGAAAGTTGGTGGCTCAACTACTTTCTAAGTCACATAGTGAGTTCTTTTGGGAATCCTATGAAACAAACTAAGACAAGACCCTTAATGATCTTATCTATTTGCTAAGATCAACTTCCTAAAACGCTATGGACATTGACAATGATGAAATTGGATATCCAGTAAAGCTCTCTCTTCCCAATGGAAAGGGATCGGCCATAGTCAACTCGGTTGACCCAATGGTAAAGAGAGAGGCGAAGTCTGAGATAGTCCCATTATCAAGGGTCCATAGGTAACTATTGCCAAAGGAAGGGGCATTGGTTACGAAGCTGCCAAATTTACCTAAGGATGTTAAAGTCAATAAGTTTGGCTCTACTTCAGGTAAAGTCCATTGTCTAACTCTATTAAGTACATGCTGATTCTGATCGCGAAGATGGATTTCAATCGCATGGTTCGGTGATCAGAATTTTGGGCTATTACTTAAGAGTTATGATATTTATATTGCTTAGGAATAGATAACAACAAGGTTTTCATATGGATTGTAAGGATAAGTTTTTCCGCAAAGTTTTAAAATAAAAGAAAAAGGTTTTGATTTTATTTATTTTAAGTATCCTTACAATGGCATTTGTGAAAAGTTGTTGCTTATAAGATTCCATTGATAGCAATATTGGAAAAATGGATTTGATTCTTTCGGTTGTGGTAGTGTCTAATATTACCAAATAAGGAAAGATTCTCATCACCCAAGGTTCAATTGGACCGAAACTTGGAATCATGCAAGTTGTATAGTATGATGAATGAGAACTTTCAGCTTGGAAAATTAAGACTAATTCCTTATGTGAATAAGGAAAGGACTAAGGGATCGAGTACACATTCTTGTGCACTGGTCAAGTCCACCACAAAAGATCAAGAAGACTATTCGTCATGATTTACTTAAGTTCAGTAAATATGGTTATACTTATAAGTTTAAGTATAAGTCTGTAGCATTGGAGAAGTTTCAATGTGAGACAGAACGAGTAAGAAGAATCAAAGTATGGCAGAAAGATAAAAGTTTCTCAAATCTGAAAAGATGGGAGAGTACTTTAGTGTCATGTTTATGATCATCTTAATGATTAAGATACCATATCACAATTGGTCCTCTAAAGTCATCTTAGTGCATTCTTATGACTAAGAAGAGGAGTCATGAATTGTTGAAATGGTTAAATCAAAAAGATGAGTCATACTTCGTTCCAAAACAATTCTTAGAGTCATACTCCAAGATTGTAACTTGAGTGACATATCTTAAAGAGGGTTTGTTAACACTAGTCAAATGTAAGAGTAAAAGGTTATCTACTCTTGTACATTTGAAATTGGTAAGTTGTGATGTTTTGGATAAAACAGAGACCAACTTAGGCCAATTGTGTAAAGTGTTAGTCTTGATAAATAATCCGCACTATCTCTTGAATATTTGACAAGGGAGTCTTATATGTCAAGAGGACAGTGGGAGTCTTAAAGCTCTTGAAAGTTTCAAGACTTAATCAAGAATAAAACCTAAAGTCCTTCACTAGCACACGACTTGAGGTTTATAACCTATCGTGTTGAAATTTTTGTGCCTATTCAAGTTGGCTTTGCATAGGAGTTCTGAGAGTTCTCAATTGGTTGCACAACTACTTGGAAGCAATGGCAGGCACCTGAGCTGCCAAATGGCAAGAATTTAAGATTGCACAAGTTTAATCAATATGAGTTTGGATTTGTCACTAACCTTGTCTTGTGATTATGGTTTTGACAAATTCACATGGATAAGAACACATACACTATTAAATCTAAGTGTCATAAGGTTTCTCTCCGATTCATGAAAATGATGGTGAGGAAACACTTTCACTAAGTAGATTTTAGCTAGATAGCAATTGTGATATTTGCATTCTCAAAGTCGTTAGTGGAGCGTGTGTGGTTTACCAGCACACTAACATGGACTTGTGAGAAGTGGCAAAGGTCTAAACAATTGAGACTATGATTACGGCATCCCTTTTCATAGTTCTAAAATTATTTAGACACACATATGAGCTATCTAAGAGAGGTGTATGATTTTGATAAAGTTTTATCAAAACAATCTAGTATCAGAAATCTGAACTTTGGTAAGAAAGTCAGCTGATTTCTGAGTACATGTCAAAGCTAGTGGGAGCATAAGTGTTATGCTAATAATCATCATGTTAGTGGGAGCATGATAATTATTGTTAGTGTTGCAAGTTAGCAATGTTAATTATAGAAAACAAAAGTTTCAATTCGTGAGGCTGCAGGGATTGAAAAAGTTGTTTTGCTATAATTAAGGGAGAGGATATACTTCATTTCAGTTCTAAAGGCTTAGATTGAGACCTTAATCATCTTTAGTCAAGAATATATATATGAATTTCATGTTGGATTGGTTCAACTTAAGGAAATTCTATATATTGCGTTCTCAAAATTCGATTATGATTACGGCATCCCTCTTCATAGTCAAATTTTGAAAACATGGCAAATAAAAATATTGTAGCAAAAGACTGGTCTAGAATCATGTCTTTATGTGAGACATCATGAATCGTGTACCATTTGCTTTGGGTACAGGATCGATTGCATGTGCTATAATATTTGTCATTTCTAAATTTTTCCAAATGTCCAGATGCATTAAGAAGGGAAAAGGTCTAGAATTGGATATGACTAAAATGATTAAGCAATTGTCGAGGACAATCTGAGGTTTACCAAAGATTGGTTGCTCAGGGACAGTTGGAAGTATAGTGCTAATTTTGGAAGGACCATATTGACATATTCTGAAAAGCGGCATCTCTTGTTCAGAAGTGATAGTCAAAATGAGAATATGGAGTTGTCTCCATAGGTGGAAGTTATCTGTGTAAGATTAGAAAACTTAATGCAAGAAGCATGTCCAAAGCAATGTACTTTGAATATGAGACTTAGTTTCCATGGAGTTGATCTCCATTGGAATACCTTATAATGACTGTTGACAAGTCTTTGTGACTTTGTACATATTCATTACGGGAGGGTCAGTGCATATAAGTTTAAAATCTAAACAGATTTCGATAAATGATAGGAATTTGAAATTCTCACATTTTTCGATAAGGATTTGGGAGTGTGAAATTAGAATCATTGAAATTATGTTCAATTGGTTTATTTCACAAAGTAAGGATCATAGACAAACATAGAGTGCATACTTGGTGTATGGCAAAGCTATTGTTTAGAAAAACATAGTGTACATGCTTGGAGCATGGGACAACTAGTGTTTTTAATTCAGGTATAAAGTTGATAAAACCGAAACAATGAAATAATGAGTAATCAGTATGGTGATAAATAAAAGTGGTCTATTTATATTCATAGGGTTTGATACCATATTTGATTCATTTATTCTTGTGTTTCATTTTGCAAGTTTTGACTTCCAGAATAAACTAGGCCATTCTTCCTGAATGACTAAGTTATTCAAACTATCCACAGTCGGTCATATGTTGGAAGTAGATATGAATCAAGACTGTCATGGGTTGGCTTGTAGAGGTCTAAGATGTTGGACAAAGCGGTGCTACAACACTCATGAGTGCTCATAAGTTCTGAGTATTGGATTCAACCCGCGCTCATTTGAATCACTTCATGGATTTTATCACGAGTGATCATGAGACGATAATATTTTATATTCTTCAAACCTAGAGATATGAGTTGTTACTATGAGTTGGTTATACATTGATTGCACGAAAACGCATTGGTAACTCGATGTTATAAAACGTGCCTTTGTGTATGATTCAACAAGTAGTAGAACAAGCCATATGAGTCGAAGTTTATCCATTCCTTTTACCTTCGGGATAAAAGCGATATCTGTGGGCCCCTCGATGATTTAAAGATGATACATGTGAGTGCTTGGCCAAGCCAGGACTGATTTGATTTGTTCAA
This sequence comes from Lactuca virosa, assembly GCF_052849685.1. Classification (NCBI taxonomy): domain Eukaryota; kingdom Viridiplantae; phylum Streptophyta; class Magnoliopsida; order Asterales; family Asteraceae; genus Lactuca; species Lactuca virosa. Next base: position 286,057,506 of record NC_136430.1, read on the forward strand.
TCAGTCAGTCATCATGAATCGGAAATCGGGAAACAACAAATGGACAGAGAGAATGATTGATAATCCATGTCTCAGTCCATATGATATCTAGAATGGAGTAATATATGATCCCTTATCTAATGGACAAGTCATTGACAAAGGTCAGAGTTCATCGACAAGGTCAGAGTTCGACAGAAGCTTTTGAGAGCTACGATTGCTGATCGGTTCCTGAAGTCATACACAATAATAGTTTTAGACTTATCCAAGTGGGAGACTGTTGGATTAATGTCTAAGTCCATAACTATAATTGGTAAGACTTGACCCGACCCGACATGGTCCATTTAGGTTGCATGGCATCATGCATTTGGATAGACTATAATGAGAGAAATAACACTTAAGGTTGGTTAATATATTATAAGTTCTAATATATTAATAAGGTTATTTAATTAGTATTGATCAAGAATTAATTTGGAATTAATTAAGTGATCAAAAGGAGACTAATTAAATATATGGGTTGATTGTGTAAATCATTCATTCTTATATATGTGGGCTTGTGATCCAAGATTCCTTATGTTGGACTAAGTCCATGAGGTGACCCATGGATACTCCATGGAGGTTAAAATCCATGGAGCATAAGGAATGGGTAAAGTTATGAGTTACATGGTGTAACCCTAATAGCCACCATATAAAAGAATCCCATGGCTCAAGAAATCGTGCACTAATGTGTGAGTGTGAGGGCTAGACGATTTCAAGGAGTGTTCAAGTTTCTCTCAAGTTATTCCAAGTGTATTTGGTGTTGTGTGAACCATTTGAGGTGTCACACTTGGGGCACTAGGCACTCAAGCTTCATGAAGACATTCTACATCAAAGAGGTATGTATTCTATCTTGTTATATTTATTATTTTGTATGCTAGATTAGGATAATACCTTGGATGTTCATAATTGTATGTATAATAGAGAAAACATAGATCCAAGGTATTTAGGGTTGCATGTACACTTAGGAGTGTTAGAATGCTCATAACCCAACAGATTCTCCCCCACTTAGATTCAACTAAGTCTTCACAATACATGAAAATTTGAGAATTCCCAATCCTTCTCACTTTCCAACGATCGATATGATGACAACCAGACCTTTCCAAATAACACTCCTTTACTAGCCAACCTCAGATGAGCATACGCTTCTAATAACTAGATGAACACTTCCTTAATCCCCGGGAAGCCGATAGTCCCGAAAGCTCGAATGATCCCTCACCCAAATCTTGAAGTCCGAAAATAGATGCTCCAACTAGTGTCTCAACAACGAGCTACTTCCCTTGGTGCTTTCCTTCGCCAATCAATAATGCTTACTAAAACCACTGAATCCTGACAATGATGAATAACCATCTTATGGGACCCTGTCCACAGACCTCCCACATAATACCCTTCTTCCCAAAGCGTTCCAACAATCCTCCCGCTCTCGACTCTAGAACTCATCATTCAGGGCCTCGCGCCCTGACTCACCCACCAGCTCAATCATCCACAGCTGAACTGCAGTAGCTGAAACAACCTTTGCCCTAAACCAGGCTACAACCACTCCCAAGACATAGTCTACAATCCCGAAAGTGCAATAGATCGCACAATCAATCCTTACCGTCCGATACAAGAGGTCCAAGGCGAAAATGGACCTCCAAAATACTTATGCCACATCGACCCACTTGCGCTTACCAGCGCTAAACCACTGTCGCCAATCCCGACGACCAACTAACCCCGAGTTAGTATACAACCTGATCCTGGGGTCACAAGCCTGCTTAATCCTTCGAGCTCGTAAACTGAAAGGGCACAATCCTTGCCCTAGAAAACGACATTCCAATCCTATCAATAACCATTTTAATTCCAGTTGCATAACTCCAGCTGAACATAATCATTACTCCTTTCCGGAGTCCCCGCGACTCACATTCCGGCCTCGAGCAAAACCCCCGAAGCCTCAATCTAGAATCGCATGTGCTAGACTCTCTCGCTTAACCCGCAGACTGTAGCAAGTACAGAACACCTCACTGATCCCAAGTAACTGCAGCTCTCTGCTCCTCATAATACGTCCCAATAACAAGTCTCCACCAATCTTTCGCCCCAGACCTTAGCAGGTTTAGAGCGTGCCTGACCTTCTGGTCAGTAGAACATGAACATGTGAAGCAACATCCCTTCACGTCATATGGTACCTCATGGCTATGACCGGGTACCGAACCCTATCAAAAGTCGGGGCTTCGCATCATCGAAGTCCCGATACTAGAAAGCCTAACTGGCTCCTCCCCCTGCCGTTGTTACAACTGCTATAGCTGCCACGACAATCGTCTAGGCACTAGTTGCATAGCGCTCGTCGAAATACTCGACCATAATGGTGTTGGTAGACCCAAACATCTCCGCCAACTGTCCCCAAACAATCTCAATCACCTCCTCCCGGATGATCTCACGGACACGATCCTCTAACAATGCAGGCCTATCCTAGCTGCCAACTCCCGGCCTTAACCTGGGTCCGGTCTCAAGACGTCTCGTAACCACCATTCTGGTAAGACACCAGAAAGATCTCTGATAATGCATAATATAACAGGGGACCAACTCCTTACCCAACCCTAGGGGTTGTGACTTCCTTGCTACGCGTATGGGTCCTGTGCTTTCAGTAGTACGGGCCCATACTACCTTCCACACCTACCCATATTTGTCTCAAGTATCACCACAACACCCTACTAATACAGATAGCGAGCGCTCAATCCTCACCCCTAGAGGAATGCTAAATACCTCATAACTGGCCTCCTGGCCTCACACAACCCATCCACCCATGAAACTTCCACCAACCCCTGCAGTACTAGTGTATGCTAGCCATACATAACGCTGGACCCTATAGACTTTCGAATATCCAATCCTACCCTATACCCTAATTAATAAGAACAGAACATAAGGCCAGATCAAACATTCTCAGGCTATAAGATCTTAATTATATACAACTGTGATGCATACACAAGACAACTATAGTAATAATGTCAATTTCACATAAGGGAAACCCTAGGCTAGCAGGCATCATGTAATCAGGAAATTCTATCATGCAATTCCTGAAGATCCCTAGCCTAGTACTAGCATGCTGTTCTAACATATCACAATATCAAATAACTGTATAGTATTTTGGGGTCTACTTACTGGCTCCGGCTGATCGTACACTTTACATCCTCCTTTACTTATTTTGAAAACCATTTTAAAAATCATTTCCTTGATTTGAGACTGGATTCACACGAATGTTCCTCCAATTCACTCAAACCAAGGCTCTGATACCAACTTGTCACACCCATAAAATTCGAGCCAATTTAAAATTTTTTAAATCATTTGAAACCATTCAGTTATTACAATTTGTTTTCAAAATAGTTTATACATCAGAGTTCCCAGAATCATAATCATCAATCGAGGAAGTGTACGGTCACGCCTTCGCCTCCCCGCGGCTATCCGCTGAACCTGAAACAATAAACTGAAACTGTAAGCCCGAAAGCTTAGTGAGTTGCCCCCAAAATACCAACCTCATATAACCATAATCATATCATATCAACGAATACAGAACAACCATGCATCTCGAGTATACAATGTGACTGGTCCGCCCACACCGGGCCTTCAGTCCACTCGGTCCACTTTCTGAGTCTACAGTATGACTGGACCGCCCGCACCGGGCCTACAGTCTATCTGGATCTATCTCGAGCCTTCGGTATGACTGGACCGCCATACGGGCCTACGGTCTATCCGGACCGTTCGTAGGGTATGTTGGCCTTCAGCACGAAGCAGGACCGCCTCAACCCAACATCAAGCAAATAACCATGTGCACATATAACAAGTAATCACATAACAGTCCATAGACAGACAAACCGATCTAGCAGATCATATAGTATAGCAACATCCTAACCAGGATACCGACCTAACCGGTCACTAACATAGCATCATCCTATATACCAGGATACCGACCCTAACTAGGTCACTGAACATAATATCGTCCTAATTACCAGGACGCCGATCTAACAGATCGATAAACATATCAATAATCCTATAACCAGGATATCGACCTAACCGGTCACTAACATAGCATATCACCATCCTAACTACCAGGATGTAAATCAGTAAGCATATCATGCAATAATCCAAATACAAACCATAAAGGGCCGGCATTGGTGCCTTGGACCCTGTTGATATAGTGAGGATAACTCACCTTGCAACTGCCGAACCGAAACACGAAAACATTGGCCCGAAGCACTGCTCCAAACTCCAACACCTGATGCCATCAATGAACCATGACATAAATATCCAAAATACCATAACACCCCTGAAGGTCAAACAGGTCAAAGTCAAAGTCCTAGCCAAAGTCAACCCTCCTGATTGACTCTACTCGCCGAGTCAACCTGTCGACTCGCCGAGTTCCAAACTTCAGAAAACTCTTATATCACAACTCGACTCGCCGAGTCACTCCATGACTCGTTGAGTTTAACGATCTCTGAGTCCTATCATGTCCAACTCACTGAGTCACCACTCAACTCACTGATCTGAGTCTTAACCAGAAGAGGTTGGGGTTTTGCGTTCTGACTCGTCGAGTCCAAGAACAGACTCGCCGAGTCCACGACAATCTTCAACAGACTCGCCGAGTTGTTCCTCCAACTCGTCGAGTTCATCCTATCTTCAACAGACTCGCCGAGTCCAAGAACAGACTCGCCGAGTCTCTCCAGTCCTTTATACATGTAGAGGCTTTTCGAGTCTTGCAGGGGCTCCAAACTGTAGATCCACTCTTCTAGGGCATGACTCTCACGTAAAGTTGCAAACTTTACGTGGAAACAAGGAGTTATAAGCCCAAATCACTCTATGGCTAAGGTTTAAGACAATGATGCTTCACCAACAAGCCAAGGGCTGATGAGGTTCTGGACCAAGACAAGTCTAGATCTGAAGTAACAACCTCAGATCTAGACCCCTAACCCGAATTAGATCCTTAACATTCCAAAATGGCCCCAAATATCATTCTAAAATAGATATAAATGCAATAGAGTCAAGGTAACAGCTTGTTACCTCTAAAATATGCCCAAGCTGAAGTAGATTTTGGATCTACACAAATCCGTTGATGCTCTACACTTTGATTTACAAGCCTTCTTTGCTAGAATCTCCTTCCAAAGCTTCCAAGTTCACTCCATAGGCTCACACACGATTCTAGGGTTTTCTGACTCTCAAGGGGTGACAAAGAGGCTGAGGTGAGGACTTAAGGTCCTTTAAATAGGGTGCAAGCCCTGAGATTAGGGTTTTCTCTTCCCAGCACCAACTCGTCGAGTCCAACTTCCGACTCGGCGAGTTGGTCACTTAATTCGCGACCAAATCCCGATCCGACTCGACGAGTACTCGCACCTACTCGTCGAGTAGCTTCCTCAATGTACACTTTAAGCCCTTATATCATATTTCTGAAATTTGGGATGTTACACTAACGCGTCCAGTTCGGTGCGATGTCACGTGTCAGGCCAACATTCGTCTGTGTCACTCCTCCTAGAACATTGTCATGTGTCCTCTTATTGTAGCCCCACATGTCACACCCTCATGGTGCACATCATCTTGTTGGTTGGGAGATCCGACCCTCTTTTCGCCACGTGACGCGCACTCGGGCCGCCACATCATCCAACCGAGTATTTTTCATAGATCTTCGAACGACCATAACTTTCGCATACGAGCTCTGTTTTCGATGTTCTTTATATCCTCGGAATCCTTTCGACGAGCACTACAACTTTCCTTTAGGCCTCAACAATTAATTCTCACTATATTTTAAATTCTTATTTCATAGAGCTTACAATGTAAAAGTTTGTGCGAAAATTATAACTCTTTCATACGAACTTCGTTCTCGATTGTCTCTATATCGGCGGGTTCGTATTTACGAGATATTCAACTCTCGTTTACATTGTTTTGGATAACAATCAACCGATCTATATTTCGATTTCTGTGTCGCATCGAAACTTCGAAAAATCGTAACTTCCTCATACGAAGTCAGATTTGGACGTTCGTTATATGCATGCTTTCGCTTTTACGATTACTACAAATTTTGTTAAGGTTACTTAGGTTAATAAACAACTTATCTCCGATTGACTTTTTACGACACCTTTTGCCGTATAGGGCTGAACGCAAAACTTTGAACAATCATAACTTCTCAATACACAGTCGGATTTAAGCGTTCTTTATATCTACGAAAATCTTATTGACGTCTACTATATGATTATGATGATTATTTTGGCTAAAAAAATAAATATATTTCTACTTCGAATTTTATAAACTAACGATTACTATTGAAGTTTATTGTAGAAGTGAAAATGGGATGTTACACTTTGGGTCCGGATTCGCCACCGCCGATACTTAACTGCCAAGAACCATTCATGTAGGTGACGACTATAATGATTCCACCTTACCTGACGGTGGGATGGTGGTCGGGGTAGAAGAAAGACGACGACATCCAGAGCTAGAAGAAGAAAGACAACAACAACCATAACTAGAACTACAACAAAGATTTTCCCTCCTTTCCACCACCACTTGAGGCACTATATATGAACCCTTCCACGGATGAATGTTGCCTCTCCCAATAATAATCCATATCTAAATTAAGCCTTGGCATATGTTTGGTGCAACAAACTAAAGTTTAGTTGTCATAGGGTGAGAGGTTCCCTTCTGATGACGTTAGGGAAAAAAGAGAAAAAAGAGGGAAGCATGGTGGGGTGGGACAAGAGTTTTCGTGGGTATCGGTAGTAGATATAATAATATGAAGTCATAATTTATTTTTATTTATTTAGACAATAAAAAAAACTGAAATCAATTATAAAAAGGATAATATAGTATTTTTATTTGAACAGAAGGGCTGGAACCGTAATTTATTAAAACCATAAGGATGTGTTCAGCCAGGGACTAAAACTAAGAATCTGACCAAAACACTCGACCGTAATTTACCCTATATATTATTAAACATTCCAAATTTATTATCCTAATAATGTTTTTGAAAATCATGGGTGGGGATTTTTCTCCCTACATGCAATTGGAAAATTTGTTACCGTTAAATATATATAATATATAAATATTATTATCCGTTATATATAAAATATTGAATTTTCTTTAATCCTCGCAAATTGTTTATTGTTATCTATTAAATATATAAAGTATTACGTTTTTTTTTTTCCAATTTCTCCAGCTGTATAACAAACAAGGATTATCTGAACATAAAATAATAAATGCACGATTCGGTGTTTGTTGAGAATGTTTTATTTTCTGTATCTACGCATTATATTAAAATTATAAAAAAATTTCAAATTTGAAACCAATGATTAAAATAAGTTTATTTTAATATTTTATTTTAATTGCATTTAGTCTTTTGTTTTACCTAACAAGATACATGTTATGACACGTTAGGAAGATAATTGCTTAGTTGCTTTACAATAGATTTCTAATTGTTTTTGCTTAATAAACCTCAAATTAGATGTCGTAATGTTCTTGTGTACTTTTTCCTTTTAAGACAACAATGTATTGAATTTGATTGTTAAGTTGGGGTTGCTTTAATCTTTTCCTTTAATACAACAATGTTTAAGACCTCTTATCTTAAAATTTAAGTAATTTAAGTTGAAAAATTGTCAAAACTTAGTTTCTATTTAATAAAACTATTTCAACGTTTTAACCCTAAAAATCGGTTTTACTAAAAAAGTTAAAAAAATTATGATAATTAAACACAATATTTAAAACTTACCGAGTTTAATACAAAATTACCAAGTTACAAACCAATATGATATGATATTATATAATAAATCCAAAATATTTGAAAATATATAGCTTGCATATTTGACATTGACTATAAACGTTGATAGGAGGTGCCAACGTTGAACAATTTGTTGATGACCTAAATTATACATCATTTTCCTTTTCTCAGAAAAACAAATAATATTACAGGAAGTTACAGAAATAATTATCTTAATTATATATATCTATATTAAATACTTAAAAAAATCATAATATGACTATCCCTCATTTTTTTTTTAATAAAATCGATTTATAATATTAAAAAAAAAGTACATGACTGATTGATATTTAATAAAATTAAAGTTCTAAAATAAATAATTATTTCTTTTTGGTTACCTTTTGTTAATAAAATATTAATTTAATTTCTACTTTTTCTTTTTTCCTTTTCAGTTTGAATTCAATTTGGTTGTTTGTGTGTTTAGGTAACCTTCAATGTTCTTGTTGCCAGCAGTTGCTCAAAATTGCCTTAAATACCACCATCTTCTCCTCTCAGCAGACAAACACAATTCAATCGGTTATCGATCGATTCCATTTCTGAATTTGGGATTACTCTACATTTGGGTTTCTGTTCTACAAACTGAAAACATGGTTGAAAATGAAGGGTCTATTCGGATGCGGAAATCTAGAGAGATCGCGGCCATAGATGATCAAATTTCACATGAAAAATCCCAATTCTCGAATAAAAAGAATCAGAAGACCAAAACTGAGACGCAAAATCCGTATCCATTATTGAGATTTGAAGAAGCGCCAGAGTACATGAAGGATAACGAGTTTATTTTGGATTATTACAGAGCTGATTGGCCCCTGAAACAAGCTCTTTTCAGCTTATTTCAATGGCACAATGAAACCCTAAACGTATGGACGTAAGTATCATCTCTCTCTCTCTCTCTCTCTCTCTCTCTCTCTCTCTCGGTGTGTCTATCATTAATCTTCAAAATTTGGGGTTTTTCAATGATTCTCTTATGTTGTGAGCTTAAATCGTTACTACTTTATATGTTTAAATTGTGGGTTTTTTTTTAATGAATTGCATCTCTGTTGAGTTTTGAGAACATGAATAGGATCGAAATTTTGCTGGGATATGATTAATACCCCAGAGAGCTTCAATGGGTTTGATTCTGTAACAAGTGTAGTACAATGTGCACAAAAACTTGTACATTTTTACCATCATCACCCTCTGAATTTTTTCTTGAGTTGGAGCTTTAAACATTTGTTGACTTTTTATGCGTAAGCTGTCAATCACTCAATTGCCTCTCTGTCTAATCAAGCAAGTTTAAAATGTGCTTATAATAATACTCTTATGGAACATAAATGAGTTTCTTGATTTCTTCTGTAGCAATCATTGTATCATATGCTTTATGACTTACATTGTTCAAAAAGACCATAACCTTTTTTCATTAATTTCAATTAGGGTTAATAATAAAATCGTTTACAACCATGCTAGTGATTACCTTTCTGTTCTATCTATTTATGGGTTTTTATCTTTTTCATAATGCTAGTGATTTAGATAAACATTTTTATCCTTAAATACCCCTGATCCATCTTTCTGTCCATGAAACAAATCTAGAGGTTACATAACTTATAAGGGTATAAAAGGAATCCAGCTTTATAACTGTTAAATAAACTAATATGTGCAAAAATCTTTAAAGAAACTAACGTTATGAATCAAAGATGTTACAACTAGTATTAACAATTTGCTTGTTTTCTTATTCAGACACTTAATTGGATTCATTTTCTTTGTGGGATTAACAATTGCAAACTTGATGCCTGTTCCTCAAGTCTCAGATTTGCTCAATATATTAACATGGTATGTAAAGATTCTTTCTTTTCCACTCAAGATTCCTCTTTTGATTTCTATTTTATTAGACTTCACTACATGTTTCTCCTTGTTATTAAATAACAGATTAAAACTATAATTAATTCAATTTTGCAGGTCTTTTCCATTAAATCCAGGTTCAAACGCCTCAAATAATTCGATAATGGTAAGTACAATTTTAATACATTTGACTACAAAAGTCAACATTTCATATTTGAGATACTAAATAAATGAAGTTATTACAGGATACACCAAAACTCATAGACTTGAAGCACGGATCACCGCTAGAAATGGACATATCACCACCACTACTGGCGGCAACACGGTGGCCATTCTTTGTATTCTTGGGCGGAACCCTATTCTGCCTCCTCTCCTCCTCCACCTGCCACCTCTTCGGGTGCCACTCCCACCGCCTGAGCCTCCAACTCCTCCAGCTAGACTACATCGGAATCGCAGTCATGATCATCACCTCTTTCTTCCCACCGATCTACTACATCTTTCAATGTTCTCCACACTGGCAATTTATCTACCTAGGTGGGGTCACCATCATGGGTGGATTTACGATTATAACCCTGTTATCCCCTGCACTCTCAACTGGAAAGTTTCGATCTTTTCGTGCTTTTCTTTTCATGGCGATGGGCCTTTTCGGGTTATTTCCTGCCATTCATGGTACAATGTTGAATTGGAATGAACCATATACGAAGTCAACTTTGGTGTATGAGTCAGCAATGGCGGCTTCCTATTTGATTGGAACTATGTTTTATGTTTGTCGGATCCCGGAAAGATGGAAACCGGGTTGGTTTGATTTGGCGGGTCATAGCCACCAAATCTTTCATTGTTTTGTGATTTTGGGTGCGTTGTCTCATTATGGTGCTGCTCTTGTGTTTCTTGAATTCCGAGGTCAAGTTGGGTGTTAGTGGGTCAACTTTGGTCAATAGTCGTTTAATTGATGTTTTATGACATATTTTGTTGTCTTAAAACATTGGTTAATATGTTTTGTATTGTTTCATATGTTTTACCATAAATTTGTTCTATGTTTTGTACCATTAAAATTTAAAAGGATGACATGTAAAAGTTGTAGCCAAGTGAATAGAGAGATTTTTTCATTTTATCTGTTTATTTTGTATATGAAAAAGACATTGAAATATTGAATATATTTTTACTATTGTAGGGCTAAGCTTTGTTTTATTTTTAAGGGTGGATTTCGTTCATCTCTTTATAAACTTTAAAATACCATATGACATTACTAAAGCTATTTCTATTAGGCCCCGTTTGATAATTGTTGACTGAGAAAGTGCTGACTGGGTAAGAAATCCTGACTGAGTAAGAAATCATGTTGTTTGATTGTACATCTGACTGAATGTGTTGAGTGATGAAAAATGACAATTTTACCCTTCTGTTATATATAGTGATTGATTAAGTTGCTGAATAATTATAAAAACATACATATTGTCATACAAAATGTAAATTACACACAAACAAAAAATGTCATTCAAAATGTAAATTAAACATAAATCATTTAATATCCAAATAAAAACATAATGAAATTCAAAATAACATAATAATTTAACGTAAAGTAGGTGAAAGTAGTTGATTTGCAATCTGATCACGCAAAACACGCATATATTCAACGGCTTCTGGACCCCATTCTATGCCTTGTATGTTTTCTCTATCAATTCCCCCACCTTGGACGTCAGGAGTAACCATAGTGTCCTCCTCAAAATTTCTAAACAAGTCATCTTCTATATTGTATTTCCTTATAAAATTATGGACCGCGACACAAGCAATTACTATGTCTCTTTGCACTGTAAAAGGATAAGGAGCCATTTGTTTTAAGATTGGGAATCTCGCCTTCAAAACACCATATGCACGCTCAATAACATTTCTAAGTTGTGCATGAGCATAATTGAACCTTTCTTCTCTAGTTAAAGGTCTGCCTCTTCGAAAACCGGCTAACCAATACCTAGTATTACGGTATGGAGCCATAAACCCACGAGTGTTTGTATATGCGGTATCACAAAGGTAATATTTATCTGCAAATGAATGTGACACATATTATATAATGACACATATTATATAAAGAAGATAAATAATAAAAATTATATAAAGATTACAAACCTGGTGGAGGAAACGGAAATCCAGAAGTCGAATTGAATGCAACTTCTTTCAAAACTCTTGACTCATGTGCTATACCCTCCCGTCCAGCCCAAACAAAGGTGGATATCATATCAAAATCACAAATTCCTATTACATTTTGAAAACATTCTCCTTTTCCTCTTCCTCTATAACGAGTTTGTTGATCAACGGGTACAACCGCATGTACAAGAGTTCCATCTAATGCACCTATTGCTCCAGAAAAAATATTTTTTAACCGTCTATGTCGTTCCGAGTTATGTCTTGTTGGATTAGGAGTTGTTGGTACTATAATTTCTTTTGCAAAACACATCATTGCTGTTAGGACCTCATGAAAACATTGATGAATCGTTTGTGTGGAGTGATGAAATCTTCCCTTAACGGCGCGAAAACGTTCGTTATGTCCTATAACATGTAAGAATATAACTATCTTCTCTTCAATGCTTATTGTCCTACTAGCTTGCAACCAATTTTTTTGGGTAAAGTGGTTGCATAATAAAGCAAATGCCTCTTGTGTAAGACGCATCATATCGAAACATTGTGTAGGGTCTCCATACATCAAATCTTGCGTATACGCATACCCGCTTGAATTGTTATCTCTAATTCTATGAATTCTGATTAGCCTGCGCCGGTTTGACCTCAACCAATAAAACACAAGTAAAAGAAAAGCTACAACTTCACCATCAGAAACCATACTTGACCTGTTACAAACAATTAGGTAACATGTTAAAGTAACAAAAGTCATATAACAAACGTCATATAACAAAAAACTAGTAAATAACAAAAGTCATATTCAATATCCAAATATCATCCAAAGTAACAAAAGTCACATAACAAAAAAAAACTATTACACATCATCCAAAGTAACATCCAAAAAAGTCATCAAACATAGGATCCAAAAGTCATGCAAATAACAAAAAGTCATGCAACAAAAACATAGTAAACATCATCAAAGGTAACCATACTTCCTACCCGCACCCATCACCCACGACTCACAACTAGTATGCGAAAGTCGTAACCAAACTTTCCTAACATCGGCACTTTCACCAAATAGCGAAAGAGCGGTTTTGTGTCTTTCATCTTCTTCTCCCCATTCCATTTTGTTTAACTTCTCCATACACGCATCAACATCCTTATCCATTTCACTTTTTTCAATTCTTTCATTTTTTTCCACTAACGACCTTGCAAGTTTGACAATCTCCTCTTCAACTTCTAATGCCCTTGCATCTCTTTTTTTTCCACCAACTTTTTTGTTTCCACCAACTTCCGTATTTTTTGAATGCCCCGAAGATTCTTCACTTGCACCTACGTGTTGTGTTGAGGTTTCCATTGGAACATCATCATCAAAATCATGGGCACTAAACTCCTCTACAGGACGAGGGAGTGTAGATGATGGCCCCCAACTTTGAAAGCCGGTTGAGGTCGACCCTTCAAATAGTTGGGTGCAAAGATCAGGAAACAACAGGGGTTTAGTTTTCAATGACAACACGAACTTGTTCAACTGTTTACAATTTTTAAAAATATTAGTATTTTTTATAAAAAATAATTATAATAGTATTTGTTATAAAAATATTACCTTCCCCTCTTCCTTCCATTGTTCATCAGTGAGGTTAAATTTATTTTTTATAGGGTCATATATATTGCCGGTTTTGTTTTTCAGTTTCACCCAAGCAACATACTTTGATTTGTAGTAGTCAAAGTGGTTTCTCATTTGCTTTTGATCAACCTCTTTACCGTGTTCGTTCATCAATTTTTCGCGTACTATCTTCCATGAACTAGCCTTAAGCCCAGAACCCTCACGACCATTAGTGGTTAATTCATGGATACATGCATCAAGAAAAGTTTTGTCCTCACTTTCGTTCCAAACCAACATCCTAAAACATAAATAACAAGCTAACATAAATATCTAAACATAAAACAATTTTCTACCAATGAGATCAACATAATCCTAAATAGTAATAGCTAAATCAAAGTCAACAATTTTCTACCAATTACATAGCTTATACATGGAAAAAAAATTCTGATTTCATAGCTTATACATATACAATTTGAGATTTCATAACATTAGAACATAACATCATACAAAAAAAAAATCTGATTTCATAACTTATACAAGCAAAAAAATCAGATTTAATAGCTTATACAAAGAAAAAAAATTCTGATTTCATAATCTATTACATACATTACACACAATTTCAGATTTCATAGATTATTCATAGACAACATACCAAGTACATACATACATTACACACAATTTCAGATTTAATAGATTATACAAAGAAAAAAAATTCTGATTACATAACATACCAAGTACAGTGGTTTTTTTATTTGAATATTTGAAGAACATATACACATATAGGGACGATTCATGATAAGGGGGGCTGTAACCTAACATTAATTCAATTAAAGCGTTATCATTCAAGTATTTAGAGGGGACCGACCCATTAATTCAATTAGCAACAGTAAGGGGCTCAACCATCGGCCAAGAAGATGGAGTTTTGACTAAATAAAGTCAAAATCGAATTCGATTTGAACAGATGAGGGCAAGAACGAACCTGTGTGGACGGACGTAAGGGGAAGAACAGATCGGCGATTGGGAAGAATAGATCGGCGATTGGAATGCCGACGTGAACAGATGCCGCTGCCGTTTTTCTTTTAGGTCACGAAGGAGAATAATAGATCGGGGGTAGTGAGGTCCTTTTTGCCAGTCAGATGGGTTTTGGAAGCCGACCAACTCAGCCAATTGAGCCATACATGCTGACCGAATCAGCCCACATCAAACATATTCATGTCTGATCGAGTCAGCTGATATCGCTGACTCAGACCGGTCAGACGGTTTCAAACAGCCCCTTAGTGAGTGGCTCATCAAAAATCACCCAAAAAGAAAATAAAAATGAAAAGAAAAGTGACGAGTGGATCACACGAATGGCCTAGTTGTTGATGATTTGAGTATAATGTAATTTATAGATTATAAGTGGAGTTCAAATTTTGTTTTTATAACAAGTTAGAAGGTGCGAAGCATACGCTCCTATAAAACTAGTTTGATTTTGATTTGACCAAATTGTGGGGGTCAAGTGGCTGCTCCCTTAGAGGTGTCCAAGGGTAGTGTGCTTGGCCCGAAAAATTTATTTTGTTAAGGAACATATTATTTTTCAAATATATTCTCCATAATTATCCTTGAAACGTCATCATTTATTTAAAGGATAAAAT